>NC_080383.1:58194394-58386323 GCF_014773155.1 Arachis stenosperma
GAGATTTGGGTGATTCTCCATGAAGAATTATAGGTGTTTCCATAGGGTTCTCCTAGGTAATCACCTCTTCCATGGAAGGGTTCTCAGGATCATAAGCTTCTTCCTCAGATGAAGCATCCTTAGTACTGTTTGGTGCATTTTGCATTCCAGACAGACTTTGAGAAATCAAATTGACTTGTTGAGTCAATATTGTTCTGAGAAATGGCATTCAGAGTGTCAATCTCAAGAACTCCTTTCTTCTGACTAGTCCCATTGTTCACAGGATTCCTTTCAAAAGTGTACATGAATTGGTTATTTGCAACCATTTCAATCAATCTTGAGCTTCTGCAGGCGTCTTCTTCAGATGAGAGATCCTCCAGCAGAGCTATCCAAAGACATCTTGGATAGTTCAGAGAGACATCATAGAAAATACCTATGATGCTCCATTCCAGAAAGCATGTCTGAGGGACATCTTCTGATTAATTGTTTATATCTTTCCCAAGCTTCATAGAAGGATCTCCATCCTTCTGTCTGAAGGTTTGGACTTCCACTCTAAGCTTACTCCATCTTTGTGGTGGAAAGAACTTTGCAAGAAGGCATTGACTAGCTTTTCCCAAGAGTCCAGGCTTTCTTTAGGTTGAGAATCCAACCATATTCTAGCTCTGTCTCTTACAGCAAAAGGGAATAGCATCAGTCTGTAGACCTCAGGGTTAACCCCATTAGTCTTGACTGTGTCACAGATTTGCAAGAATTCAGCTAAGAACTGATGAGGATCTTCCATTGGAAGTCCATGGAACTTGCAATTCTGTTGCATAGAGAAACTAATTGAGGCTTAAGCTCAAAGTTGTTTGCTCCAATGGCAGGGATAGAGATGCTTCTCCCATAAAAATCAGGAGTAGGTGCAGTGAAGTCACCCAGCACCTTCCTTGCATTGTTGGCATTGTTGTTGTTTTCGGCTGCCATGTGTTCTTCTTCCTTGAAGAATTCGGTCAGGTCCTCTAAAGAGAGTGTGCTTTAGCTTCTCTTAGCTTTCTCTTCAAGGTCCTTTCAGGTTCAGGATCAGCTTCAACAAGAATGCCTTTGTCTCTGCTCCTGCTCATATGAAAGAGGAGAGAAAAAAAATGTGGAATCCTCTATGTCACAGTATAGAGATTCCTTGAAGTGTCAGAGGAAAAGAGAAATAGTAAGAAAAAGGAGAAGAAGAATTCGAACTTTATTAGTTAGAGTTCGAATTGTGCATTTAGAAGGAGTAGTACTCCATAAATAGAAGGATGTGGGAAGGAGGGAAGAGAATTTTCGAAAATTCAATTAAAAGATTTGAAAACATTTTGAAAATTTGATTGATAATTTTCGAAAATTAAAAGTGAAAAAGAAATCAAGTGATTTTTTTGAAAAAGATTTTGAATTAGAAATTAAAAAGATTTGATTGAAAACTTTTTAAAAAAAATGTGACTAAAAAGATTTGATTGAAAGTTATGGTTTTAAAAGGTATAATTGAGAAGATATGATTTGAAAACATTTAAAAAGATTTGTTTTGAAAACAATTTGAAAAGATATGATTTTAAAAGAAATTGATGACTTGCCTAACAAGAAAAGATGATTCAAACATAAAACCTTTCTCAACAGCAAAAGGCACATACTTGAAAGTGAATCAAATCATTAATGATAGTAAGTATCTTTGGAAAGGAAAGAAATTGATTTTGAAAACATTTGATTGAAAGATATGATTTGAAAAAGATTTGGTTTTGAAAAACTTTGAAAACTTGAAAAAAAAATTGATTTGAAAACAAATCTTCCCCTAGCACCATCCTGGCGTTAAACGCCCAGAATGGTATACATTCTGGCTTTAACGCCCAAAATGCTACCTTTTTGGGCGTTAAACGCCCAACCAGGTACCTTGGCTGGCGTTTAAACGCCAGTCTGCCTTCTTCACTGGGCATTTTTGAATGCTCAGCTTTTTCTGTTAATTCCTCTGCAGTATGTTCTGAATCTTCAATTCTTTGTATTATTGACTTGAAAAGACACAAATTAAAATATTTTTGGATTTTTATAATCAAAATGCAACAAGAATCAAATAACAATGCATGCAAGACACCAAACTTAGCAGTTGTGTACTACTGACACTATATGAGACACATAAATACTCAAGTCAATAGAATTTAAAGATCAAAACAAAGAAGTACATGCTGGATTCGAAAATATAACAAAAACATGCATTTGACACCAAACTTAAGAGAGACACTAGACTAAAGCAGGAAACATCAAATATTTTTGGTTTTTTTATGATTTTGTAAATTTTTTTTTTTGTGATTTTCGAAAATTAAGTGGAAAGAAGATATCAAAATTCTTAATGAGAATTCCAGGAATCAGTGCAATGCTAGTCTAAGACTCCGGTCCAGCATTAGACATGGCTTCACAGCCAGCCAAGCTTTCAAAGAAAGCTTCGGTCCAAAACACTAGACATGACCAAAGGTCAGCCAAGCCTTAGCAGATCACTGCTCAAAAGCAAATTGATGAAATCAACAAGCTCTTGTGGTGATAAGTTGAAACCTCGGTCCAATCAGATTAGACATGGCTTCTCAGCCAGCCAGATTTCAACAAATCATCATGAAACTCTAGAATTCATCTTCAAGAATTTCGAAAAAATAAATACCTAATCTAAGCAACAAGATGAACCGTCAGTTGTCCAAACTAGAACAATCCCCGGCAATGTTACCAAAAGCTTGCTCAAAACTTGAACAATCCCCGGCAACAGCGCCAAAAACTTGGTGCTGTTGCCGGATTTTGGCATTGATGTCACCGGACCAAAAGCTTGCTCAAAACTCGAACAATCCCCGGCAACGGCGCCAAAAACTTGGTGCGCGAAATTGTGAACAATACTTTTCACAACTCTCATAATCCCTGGTCATGAACTCCAAAAACTTGGTGGTTCAATTCCATGGCATTACACAACTTCGCACAACTAACCAGCAAGTGCACTGGGTCGTCCAAGTAATACCTTACGTGAGTAAGGGTCGATCCCACGGAGATTGTTAGCATTGAAGCAAGCTATGGTCATCTTGTAAATCTTAGTCAGGCAAACTCAAATATATATGATGATGAACGAAAATAATATAAAGATAAAGATAGTGATACTTATGTATATCATTGGTGTAAGAGCTTCAGACAAGTGTATGAAGATGCCTTCCCTTCCGTCTCTCTGCTTCCTACTGCCTTCATCCAATCCTTCTTACTCCTTTCCATGGCAAACTTGTGTAGGGTTTCACTGTTGTCAGCAGCTACCTCCCATCCTCTCAGTGAAAGCGATTGCATATGTCCTGTCACGCATAGCGGAATTCAGCTGTCGGTTCTCGGTCAGGCCGGAATAATATCCATTGATACTTTTGCGTCTGTCACTAACGCCCTAGCCTGCTAGGAGTTTGAAGCACGTCACAGTCATTCAGTCATGAATCCTACTCAGAATACCACAGACAAGGTTAGACCTTCCGGATTCTCTTGAATGCTGCTATCAGTTCTTGCCTATACCACGAAGACTGATCTCACGGAATGGTTGGCTCGTTGTCAGGCGAGCACTCGGTTGTCAGGCGATCAACCATGCATCGTGCAATCAGGAATCCAAGAGATATTCACTAAGCCTCAGATGCTTGTAGAACAAGATGGTTGTCAGTCACCCTGTCCATGAGTGAGAATGGTGATGGGCGTCAATCATCACCTTCATCATGTTGAAGAACAAGTGATATCTTGGATAAAGAACAAGCGGAATTGAATGGAAGAACAATAGTAATTGCATTAATACTCGAGGTACAGCAGAGCTCCACACCTTAATCTATGGTGTGTAGAAACTCCACCGTTGAAAATACATAAGAACAAGGTCTAGGCATGGCCGAATGGCCAGCCTCCCAAAGGTCTAAGATAGCATAAAACAAAGATAGCTACCCAAAAGCCTCTTTTAATACAATAGTAAAAGGTCCTACTTATAGAAAACTAGTACATAGATGAGTAAATGACATAAAAATCCACTTCCGGGCCCACTTGGTGTGTACTTGGGCTGAGCAATGAAGTTTTTTCGTGTAGAGACTCTCCTTGGAGTTAAACGCCAGCTTTAGTGCCAGTTTGGGCGTTTAACTCCCAATTAGGTGCCAGTTCCGGCGTTTAACGCTGGAATTTCTTGAGGTGACTTTGAACGCCGGTTTGGGCCATCAAATCTTGGGCAAAGTATGGACTATTATATATTGCTGGAAAGCCCAGGATGTCTACTTTCCAACGCCGTTGAGAGCGCGCCAATTGGGCTTCTGTAGCTCCAGAAAATCCACTTCGAGTGCAGGAAGGTCAGAATCCAACAGCATCTGCAGTCCTTTTGAGTCTCTGGATCAGATTTTTGCTCAGGTCCCTCAATTTCAGCCAAAAAATACCTGAAATCACAAAAAAACACACAAACTCATAGTAAAGTCCAGAAAAGTGAAATTTAATTAAAAACTAATAAAAATATAATAAAAACTAACTAAATCATAACAAAAACATACTAAAAACAATGCCAAAAAGTATACAAATTATCCGCTCATCATGAAGCCACCAAGAACCTTTCCTGTCTCTCCTTCAGGTTCGGCCATGTCTTCAACTTCTTTTTCAAAATTTTCTGAAAGGTTTTTTCTGGAGTGTTATGCTTTAATTTATTGTAAGCTCCTCCTTAAAGTTCTCTCAGGTCCAGGATCAAGATTAAAGAGAGGTTCTTTATTCTTGTTCCTGGTCATAAACAAGAAAAGAAGAAATGAAAGAAAGAAAGGAAGCTTCTATGATTTGAGTATAGAGAGCTCCCAGTGAGATGTGAAGAAAGAAGAGGAAGAAGAATGAAGATAGAAGAAGTAGAAGAAGAATAATTCGGATAAATAAAAGTAGAGAGGTGAAGAATTAGAAGTAGAAAAGATAAACAATAATTAAAATATTTTTGTTTTTGTTTTATTTATTAATGCAATTTGAAAATTAAGGTTAATTAATTAAAAAGAATTGAAAATTTAATTATGAATCTTGAAAAAGAAGAGAGAGAAATAGAAGAAGGATTTTCAAAAATTAGGAGAGAGGAGAATTAGTTAGGAAGTTTTGAAAAAGAAGAGAGAGAAAATAAGTAACTAATTAAGAACAGATTTGAAAATAGGATAAGATATAAGATTAGAAAAGATTTGAATTTTAAAATTTGAAATTTGAAAATTAAATTTTAAATTTTGAGTTTTGAAATTGAAATTTGAATTTTGAATTTTGCAAAAGTCAACAAGATAAGATAAAGATTTGAAAAAGATATGATTTTTGAAAAGGTTTGATTTTGAAATTTGAAATTTGAAATTTAAATTTTGAATTTTGAAATTAAATTTTAAAATTTGAAATAAGATAAGATAAGATTTTTCAATTCTAAAGAAAGATAAAAAGATAAGATAAGATTTTGAAAAAGATAAGATTTTTGAAAAGATTTGAATTTTGAAATTTAAAACTAAGATAAGATAAGATAAGAATTTTGAAATTAAAATCTGATTTTTTAATGAAATTTTTGAAAATTAATTAAATTAAGGATAGAAAAGATATTCTTTTGATTTTTGAATTCAATGAGGAAAGAGAAAAACAATAAAAAGACATCAAACATAAAATTTTTAGATATAAAGCACTCAATTTTCGAAAATTGCAAGGAAGAACACCAAAAGACACCAAACTTAAAAATTTTAAGATCAAAACAAAAAGAAAAACAAAAACACCCTGAAGATCAAGAAGAACACCAAGAACAAAACTCAGAATTCAAAGAACACAAGAACATGCAAAAGACACCAAAGTTAAAATTTTTGAAAACCAAGCACAAAATTTTCAAAAATTTCAAAGAAAAAACACAAGAAGACACGAAACTTAAAGATTGACACAAGAATCAAATAAAAGAAACTAATTTTGAAAATTTTTTAGAAAAAGGACTCAAAGAAATAAAAAATTCAACAAGAATAAAAACAAAAGACTCAAACTAAACACAAAGATTAAACAAAAAAAAAAGAAAAATATTTTTTGAAAAAGTTTTTGATTTTTTTGAAAAAAGAAAAATAAAATAAAATAAAAGACTCTAACAAAATTAAAGATAATACCTGATCTAGGGAACAAGATAATATGTCAGTTGTCCAAACTCGAACAATCCTCGACAACGGTGCCGAAAACTTAGTGCACGAATCCCACACTTCGTACAACTGTACCAGCAAGTGCATTCGATCGTCCAAGTAATACCTGAGCGAGTCCGGGTCGATCCCACGAGGATTGTGGTTTGAAGCCAGCTATGGTTATCTTGCAGATCTTAGTCAGGCGGATAGAAGAGTTATTGGTTTAAATTTGGTTACAAGCATAAAAGGAATAAATGTGTATAAAATACTTTGTGAATTTGAATGTAACTAGTGATAAGAAGATAGTTAAGGCTTGGAGATGCTTTGTCCTTTTGGATTAACTCTGGCATTACTGTTTTATTCAATTGTGAATGATTTCTTCTATGGCAGGTTGTATGTGATCAACGTCGTACAGCCGCGGTCATTAATCTCCTCTGCTTCAAATCAAATGCCGGGTCAGCGGTCATCCAATCTAAACAGGGATGAAGTTCTAGCAGTCCATTCTCTTGGTGATCCTACTCAAAATGCCACAGACAAGGTCGAATCTTCTGGATCAGAGAATGCTGCGCCTTTGGGTTCTAGCCTCTACCATAGAGACCCTAATCTCCCCATACCTCGGCTGAATTGGTATATCGAGATGTCCCCAACGAAGTCATGAATTAGCCGTCTAAGAGATGTATAATCAAGATGGCGGTTTGATGCTTTCTTATCACGTATTCACATGAACCCAAGAAGAATACGGGTGGTTGTGAGGCATGCGTTCTTAGTATGAAGAACGGAGCTGATTGTGACGGGTCATCCCATTCATCATGTTGAAGAACGAATATACATCTTAGAATTGAATCAAACACGGATTGAAGAGAAATAGTAATACTTTTATTAATTCATAAAACTCAGCAGGGCTCTTCTCCTTAACCTAGGAGGTTTAGAAACTCATACTGATAGGAAAAACAATGATAAATAAAAATATGGTGTAAAGGTCTGTATGATTATGTAAATATCCCTTAAATACCAAACTAATGACTAAGGATTACATGAGAAAGGGTAAAACAGTCTTTTAGTGTTAAAATATACTTTTGGGGCCTACTTGGTGAGTGTTCGGGCTGAGCTTTGTTGAGATCCACGTGCTAGGAGGCTTCTAGGGCATTGAACGCTGGCTAGGTGGTGGACGAAATTGTGATTCATGCTTGAATTGTTGTTTGAAATTAATTCCCCAATAATGGCCCCAAAAAACTTGGTGCTTCAATACTATGGTCTAAATATAACCTCACAACCTCGCTCAACTAACCAGCAAGTGTACTGGGTCGTCCAAGTAATACCTTACGTGAGTAAGGGTCGATCCCACAGAGATTGTTGGTATGAAGCAAGCTATGGTCACCTTGTAAATCTCAGTTAGGCAGATTAAATGGTTTTGGGTTTCGAAAATTAATAATAAAAGGAAAATAAAAGGGATAGAAATACTTATGTAAATTAATAGTGGGAGTTTCAGATAAGTGTATGGAGATGCTGTGCTCCTCTTGAATCTCTACTTTCTCATTGCTTTCATCCAGTCCTTCTTACTCCTTTCCATGGCAAGCTGTATGTAGGGCATCACCGTTGTCAATGGCTACATCCCATCCTCTCAGTGAAAACGTTCCTATGCTCTGTCACAGCACGGCTAATCATCTGTCGGTTCTCAATCAGGTTGGAATAGAATCCCTTGATTCTTTTGCGTTTGTCATCACGCCCAGCCTTCAAGAGTTTGAAGCTCGTCACAGTCATTCAATCCCAGAATCCTACTCGGAATACCACAGACAAGGTTTAGACTTTCCGGATCCTCATGAATGCCGCCATCTATCTAACTTATACCACGAAGATTCTGTTGGGGAATCTAAGAGATATGCGCCCGGCCTATGGTAGAACGGAAGTGGTTGTCAATCACGCACGTTCATAGGTGAGAATGATGATGATTGTCACGGATCATCACATTCATCAAAGTGTTGTGCAACGTATATCTTGGAATAAGAATAAAAGAGAATTGAATGGAAAGTAATAATAATTGTATTGAAACTTGAGGTACAGCAGAGCTCCACACCCTTAATCTATGGTGTGCAGAAACTCCACCGTTGAAAATACATAAGTGAAAGGTTCAGGCATGGACGAATGGCCAGCCTCCTAAAACGTGCTCAATGGCCTCCTAAGATGAAGAATAAACAAAACTGAGACCAAAGATGAAACATGGTCAAAAGACGTCTAATACAATAGTTAAATGTCCTATATATACTAGACTAGCTACTAGGGTTTACATGAGTAAGTAATTGATGCATAAATCCACTTCCGGGGCCCACTTGGTGTATGCTTGGGCTGAGCTTGATCTATCCACGAGCTGAGGCTTCTCTTGGAGTTGAACTCCAAGTTATAATGTGTTTTGGGCGTTCAACTCCGGATCATGACGTGTTTCTGGCGTTTAACTCCAGACAGCAGCATGTACTTGGCGTTCAACGCCAAGTTACGTCGTCAATTTCCAAATACAGTATGGACTATTATATATTGCTGGAAAGCTCTGGATGTCTACTTTCCAACGCCGTTGAGAGCGCGCCATTTGAAGTTCTGTAGCACCAGAAAATCCATTTCGAGTGCAGGGAGGTCAGAATCCAACAACATCAGCAGTCCTTTTGTCAGCCTTTTTCAGAGTTTTGCTCAAGTCCCTCAATTTCAGCCAGAAATTACCTGAAATCATAGAAAAACACACAAACTCATAGTAAAGTCCAGAAATGTGAATTTAACATAAAAACTAATGAAAACATCCCTAAAAGTAGCTTGAACTTACTAAAAACTACCTAAAAACAATGCCAAAAAGCGTATAATTATCCGCTCATCACAACACCAAACTTAAATTGTTGCTTGTCCCCAAGCAACTGAAAATCAATCAGGATAAAAAGAAGAGAATATACTATAAATTCCAGAATATCAATGAATATTAATTATAATTAGATGAGCGGGACTTGTAGCTTTTTGCTTCTGAACAGTTTTGGCATCTCACTTTTTCCTTTGAAGTTCTGAATGATTGGCTTCTCTAGGAACTTAGAATTTTGGATAGTGTTATTGACTTTCCTAGTTAAGCATGTTGATTCTTGAACACAGCTACTTATGAGTCTTGGCCGTGGCCCTAAGCACTTTGTTTTCCAGTATTACCACCGGATACATAAATGCCACAGACACATGACTGGGTGAACCTTTTCAGATTGTGACTCAGCTTTGCTAGAGTCCCCAGTTAGAGGTGTCCAGAGCTCTTAAGCACACTCTTTTACTTTGGATCACGACTTTAACCACTCAGTCTCAAGCTTTTCACTTGGACCTTCATGACACAAGCACATGGTTAGGGACAGCTTGATTTAGCTGCTTAGGCCTGGATTTTATTTCCTTGGGCCCTCCTATCCATTGATGCTCAAAGCCTTGGATCCTTTTTACCCTTGCCTTTTGGTTTTAAGGGCTATTGGCTTTTTCTGCTTGCTTTTTCTTTTTCTTTCTATTTTTTTTCGCCATTTTTTTTCGCAAGCTTTCTTTTTTACTGCTTTTTCTTGCTTCAAGAATCAATTTCATGATTTTTCAGATCATCAATAACATTTCTCTTTGTTCATCATTCTTTCAAGAGCCAACAGTTTTAACATTCATAAACAACAAGATCAAAAATATGCACTGTTTAAGCATTCATTCAGAAAACAAAAAGTATTGTCACCACATCAATATAATTAAATTAAATTCAAGAATAAATTCGAAATTCATGTACTTCTTGTTCTTTTGAATTAAAGCATATTTCATTTAAGAGAGGTGAAGGATTAATGGATTTTATTCATAGCTTTAAGACATGGTTACTACATACTAATGATCATGAAGTAGAGACACAAAACATAAATAGACATATAACATAAAAAACCGAAAAACAGAAGAAATAAGAACAAGGAATGAATCCACCTCAGTGGCGTCTTCTTCTTGAAGGACCAATGATGTTTTTAAGCTCTTCTATGTCCCTTCCTTGCCTTTGTTGCTCCTCCCTCATTGCTCTTTGGTCTTCTCTTATTTCATGGAGAATGATGGAGTGCTCATGATGTTCCACCCTTAATTGTTCCACATTGTGGCTCAAATCTTCTAAAGAAGTGTTGAGTTGTTCCCAATAGTTGTTGGGAGGAAAGTGCATCCCTTGAGGCATCTCAGGGATTTCTTGATGATGAGCTTCCTCATGCATCTCTTGAGAACCGTGAAGGGTCTCTCTTGCTTGCTCCATCCTTTTCTTGGTGATGGGCTTATCCTCTTCAATGAGGGTGTCTCCTTCTATGATAACTCCAGCTGAGTAACACAGATGGCAAATAAGGTGAGGAAAAGCTAGCCTTGCCATGGTGGAGGGCTTGTCGGATATTTTGTAGATTTCATTGGAGATGACCTCATGAACTTCTACTTCCTCTCCAATCATGATGCTATGAATCATGATGGCCCGATCCACAGTAACTTCAGATCGGTTGCTAGTGGGAATGATGGAGCGTTGAATGAACTCCAACCATCCTCTAGCCACAGGCTTGAGGTCCAGTCTTCTTAGTTGGACTGGCTTGCCTTTGGAGTCTCTCTTCCATTGAGCTCCTTCCGCACATATGTCCATAAGGACTTGGTCCAACCTTTGATTAAAGTTGACCCTTCTAGTGTAGGGGCGTTCATCTCCTTGCATCATGGGCAAGTGGAATGCCAACCTCACATTCTCCGGACTAAAATCTAAGTATTTCCCCCGAACCATTGTGAGATAATTCTTTGGACTCGGGTTCATACTTTGATCATGGTTCCTAGTGATCCATGCATTGGCATAGAACTCTTGAACCATTAAGATTCTGACTTGTTGCATGGGGTTGGTTAGGACTTCCTAACCTCTTCTTCGGATTTCATGTCGGATCTCCGGATACTCATTTTTCTTGAGCTTGAAAGGGACCTCAGGGATCACCTTCTTCTTTGCCACAACATCATAGAAGTGGTCTTGATGGCTCTTGGAGATGAATCTTTCCATCTCCCATGACTCAGAGGTGGAAGCTTTTGTCTTCCCTTTTCCTTTTCTAGAGGATACTCCGGCCTTAGGTGCCATTGATGGTAATGGAAAAACAAAAAAGCTTATGCTTTTACCACACCAAACTTAAAATATTGCTCGCCCTCGAGCATGAGAAGAAAGAAGAGAAGAAGAAGAAGAAGAAAATATGGAGGAGTGGGAGAGAGGTAGGTTCGGCTAAGGAGAAGAAGATGGGGTTGTGTTGTGTGAAAATGAAGTGGAATGGAAGGGTATATATAGGGAGAGGGGGGAGTGAATGTTCGGCCATTTAGGGTGGGATTGGGTGGGAAAATGTTTTTGAATTTTGAAGGTAGGTGGGGTTTATGGGGAAGAGTGGATGGATGTGAGTGGTGAAGGGGGTGATTGGGAAGAGGAATTGAGGTGATTGGTGAAGAGTGTTGGGAAGTGTGACATGAGGAAGAGTAATAACAAAAATAGGATTAGGAGGTAAGGTGGGAATATAGTAGGTGGGGATCCTGTGGGGTCCACAGATCCTGAGGTGATCCTGTGGGGTTCACAGATCCTGAGGTGTCAAGGAATTCCATCCCTGCACCAAATAGGCATGTAAATTGCCTTTGCACACCATTCTGGCGTTTAAACGCCGTGTGGTGCACATTCTGGGTGTTCAACGCCCATGTAAAGCATGTTTCTGGCGTTGAACGCCAGTTTCATGCTTGTTACTGGCGTTCAGCGCCAGCTTTTCTTCTCTAGGCACATTCCTGGCGTTCAGCGCCAGAATGTTGCTTGTTTCTGGCGTTCAGCGCCAGAATGATGCTCTGTTCTGGCGTTGAACGCCGGCCAGATGCATCTTACTGGCGTTGAACGCCAGTCTGTGCTTCCTCTAGGGTGTGATTTTTTTTCTTCTGCTGTTTTTGATTCTATTTTTAATTTTTATGATTTTTTCATGACTCCTCATGATCATGTACCTAATAAAACACAAAATAACAATAAAATAAAATACAAATTAGATAAATAACATTGGGTTGCCTCCCAACAAGCGCTTCTTTAATGTCAATATCTTGACAGTGGCTCTCATGGAGCCACAAAGGTGATCAGGTCAATGTTGTGTAGTCCCAACACCAAACTTAGAGTTTGGATATGGGGTCTTAACACCAAACTTAGAGTTTGGTTGTGGCCTCACAACACCAAACTTAGAGTTTGACTGTGGGGGCTCTTCTTGACTCTGAACTGAGAGAAGCTCTTCATGCTTACTCTCTTTTGTCACAGAGGGATGGCCATGTGCCTTAAACACAAGGTAGTCCCCATTCAATTGAAGGACTAGTTCACCTCTGTTGACATCTATCACAGCTCCTGCTGTGGCTAGGAAAGGTCTTCCAAGGATGATGCAATCATCCTCTTCCTTCCTAGTGTCTAAGATTATGAAATCAGCAGGGATGTAAAGGCCTTCAACCTTTACTAACACGTCCTCTACTATTCCATAAGCTTGTCTCAATGACTTGTCAGCCAATTGTAATGAGAACAAGGCAGGTTGTACCTCAATGATCTCCAGCTTCTCCATTATAGAGAGTGGCATAAGATTTATCCCTGACCCCAGTTCACACAGAGCTTTTGCAAAGGTCATGGTGCCTATGGTACAAGGTATCAAGAATTTGCCAGGATCTTGTTTCTTTTGCGGTAAAGTTTGCTGAATCCAAGTATCTAGTTCACTAATGAGCAAGGGAGGTTCACTTTCCCAAGTCTCATTACCAAACAACTTGGCAATCAGCTTCATGATAGCTCCTAAATATTGAGCAACTTGCTCTCCAGTTACATCTTCATCCTCTTCAGAGGAAGAATAGTCTTCAGAGCTCATGAATGGCAGAAGGAGATTTAATGGAATCTCTATGGTCTCTATATGAGCCTCAGATTCCTTTGGATCCTTAATAGGAAACTCCTTCTTGCTTGAGAGACGTCCCAGGAGGTCTTCCTCACTAGGATTTTCGTCCTCCTCCTCCCTTGTGCATTCGGCCATATTGATTATATCAATGGCCTTGCACTCTCCTTTTGGATTCTCTTCTGTATTGCTTGGGAGAATACTGGGAGGAGTTTCAATGACTTTCTTACTCAGCTGGCCTACTTGTGCCTCCAGATTTCTGATGGAAGATCTTATTTCACTCATAAAACTGAAAGTGGCCTTTGACAGATCAGAGACTAGATTGGCTAAATTAGAAGTGTTTTGTTCAGAATTCTCTGTCTGTTGCTGAGAAGATGATGGGAAAGGCTTGCCATTGCTCAGCCTATTGCGTCCACCATTGTTAAAGCCTTGTTGAGGCTTTTGTTGATCCTTCCATGAGAAATTTAGATGATTTCTCCATGATGAGTTATAGGTGTTTCCATAAGGTTCACCCATGTAATTAACCTCTGCCATGGCAGGGTTCTCAGGATCATAAGCTTCTTCAGAAGCTGCCTCTTTAGTACTGTTGGATGCATGTTGCCATCCATTTAGATTTTGAGAGATCATGTTGATCTATTGAGTCAACACTTTGTTCTGAGCCAATATGGCATTCAGAGCATCAATTTCAAGAACTCCTTTCTTCTGAGGTATCCCATTATTCACGGAATTCCTCTCAGAAGTGTACATGAATTGGTTGTTTGTAACCATATCAATGAGTTCTTGAGCCTCTTCAGGCATTTTCTTTAGGTGAATAGATCCACCTGCAGAATGGTCCAATGACATTTTTGAAAATTCAGATAGACCATAATAGAATATATCTAATATGGTCCATTCTGAAAACATGTCAGATGGACATCTTTTGGTCAGCTGCTTGTATCTTTTCCAAGCTTCATAGAGGGATTCACCATCTTTTTGTTTGAAGGTTTGAACATCCACTCTCAGCTTGCTCAGCTTTTGAGGAGGAAAGAATTTATCCAAGAAGGCAGTGACCAGCTTATCCCAGGAGTCCAGGCTATCCTTGGGTTGTGAATCCAACCATATTCTAGCTCTGTCTCTTACAGCAAAAGGGAAAAGCATGAGTCTGTAGATTTCAGGATTAACTCCATTCGTCTTTATAGTCTCACAGATCTGCAAGAACTCAGTTAAAAACTGATAAGGATCTTCAGATGGAAGTCCATAAAACTTGCAGTTTTGTTGCATTAAGGCAACTAGCTGAGGTTTCAGCTCAAAGTTGTTGGCTCCAATGGCAGGAATGGAGATGCTTCTTCCATCAAATTTGGACGTTGGCTTTGTGAAGTCACCAAGCATTCTCCTTGCATTATTATTATTTTCGGCTGCCATCTCCTTCTCTTGTTCGAAAATTTCTAAAAGGTTGTTTCTGGATTGTTGTAATTTAGTTTCTCTTAGTTTCCTTTTCAGAGTCCTTTCAGGTTCAGGATCAATTTCAACAAGAGTGCCTTTTTTCCTGTTCCTGCTTATATGAAAGAGAAGAAAATAAGAAAAGAAAGAGGAATCCTCTATGTCACAGTATAGAGATTCTTTTATGTTAGTAGAAAAAGAAAGGGGGGAAGAGTGAAGAAGAATGGTTCGGATTTTTAGATGAAGAGAGGTGAAGAGAAGTGTTTAGTAAATAAATAATTAAATAGAATAAGAAAAGAGAGGGAGAATTTCGAAAATAATTTTGAAAAAGGGGTTAGTAATTTTCAAAAATTAAATATAAGATATAATTAAAATTAAAATTTAGAACAAAAAGAATTTTTGAAAAAAAGGTGAGATATTTTCGAAAATTAGAGAGGGAAAAGTAGTTAGGTGGTTTTGAAAAAGATAAGAAACAAACAAAAAGTTAATTAGTTAGTTGAAAAAGATATTAAAATCAAATTTGAAAAAGATAAGAAGATAAGAAGTTAGATAAGATATTTTAAAATCAAATTTTGAAAAAGATAAAATTTTTGAAAAAGATAAGGTAAGAGATAAAAAGATTTAATTTAAAAATTTGAAATTACTTACTTCACTAACAAGAAACTACAAGATAAGATTCTAGAACTTAAAGATTGAACCTTTCTTAACAAGAAAGTAACAAACTTCAAATTTTTGAATGAATCACATTAATTGTTAGCATAATTTTTGAAAATTAGATATAAAGATAAGAAAAAGATTTTGAAAATATTTTGAAAAAGATTTTTGAAATTTAAAAAAAAATGAAAAGGATATAATTTTTGAAAAAGATTTTGAAAAGATAAGATTTTTTTTTTAAAAAAATTGAAATTTTGACTTGACTTGTAAGAAACAACTAATTTTAAAAAATTTTTGACCAAGTCAACCCAAAATTTCGAAAATTGGAGAGAAATATGGAAAAGATATTTTTTTGATTTTTGAATTTTTAATTATGAGAGAGAAAAACAACAAAAATACTCAATGCATGAAATTTTTTTTAGATCAAAACAATGAATGCATGCAAGAATGCTATGAATGTCAAGATGAACACCAAGAACACTTTGAAGATCATGATGAATATCAAGAACATAATTCTGAAAAATTTTTGATGCAAAGAAAACATGCAAGACACCAAACTTAGAAATCTTTAATGCATGGACTCTAACAAACAAAAAATGCATATGAAAAACAACAAACAACACAAAACAAGAAAACATCAAGATCAAACAAGAGGACTTATCAAGAACAACTTGAAGATCATGAAGAACACCATGAATGCATGAAATTTTCGAAAAATGCAAGGAAATTTTTTTAAAGCATGCAATTGACACCAAACTTAAAAATTGACTCAAGACTCAAACAAGAAACACAAAATATTTTTGATTTTTATGATTTTCTAATTTTTTTGTATTTTTATTAATTTTTTTCGAAAATAAAGTTTAGAAAAAAAACGAAAAATAAAAGAAAAATTTTGAAAAAAGATTTTTGAAAAGAAAATTACCTAATTTGAGCAACAAGATGAACCGTCAGTTGTCCATACTCAAACAATCCCCGGCAACGGCGCCAAAAACTTGGTGGACGAAATTGTGATTCATGCTTGAATTGTTGTTTGAAATTAATTCCCCAGTAATGGCCCCAAAAACTTGGTGCTTCAATACTATGGTCTAAATATAACCTCACAACCTCGCTCAACTAACCAGCAAGTGTATTGGGTCGTCCAAGTAATACCTTACGTGAGTAAGGGTCGATCCCACAGAGATTGTTGGTATGAAGCAAGCTATGGTCACCTTGTAAATCTCAGTTAGGCAGATTAAATGGTTTTGGGTTTCAAAAATTAATAATAAAAGGAAAATAAAAGGGATAGAAATACTTATGTAAATTAATAGTGGGAGTTTCAGATAAGTGTATGGAGATGCTGTGCTCCTCTTGAATCTCTACTTTCTCATTGCTTTCATCCAGTCCTTCTTACTCCTTTCCATGGCAAGTTGTATATAGAGCATCACCGTTGTCAATGGCTACATCCCATCCTCTCAGTGAAAACGTTCCTATGCTCTGTCACAGCACGGCTAATCATCTGTCGGTTCTCAATCAGGTTGGAATAGAATCCCTTGATTCTTTTGCGTTTGTCATCACGCCCAGCCTTCAGGAGTTTGAAGCTCGTCACAGTCATTCAATCCCAGAATCCTACTCGGAATACCACAGACAAGGTTTAGACTTTCCGGATCCTCATGAATGACGCCATCTATCTAACTTATACCACGAAGATTCTGTTGGGGAATCTAAGAGATATGCGCCCGGCCTATGGTAGAACGGAAGTGGTTGTCAATCACGCACGTTCATAGGTGAGAATGATGATGATTGTCACGGATCATCACATTCATCAAAGTGTTGTGCAACGTATATCTTGGAATAAGAATAAAAGAGAATTGAATGGAAAGTAATAATAATTGTATTGAAACTTGAGGTACAGCAGAGCTCCACACCCTTAATCTATGGTGTGCAGAAACTCCACCGTTGAAAATACATAAGTGAAAGGTTCAGGCATGGCCGAATGGCCAGCCCCCTAAAACGTGCTCAATGGCCTCCTAAGATGAAGAATAAACAAAACCGAGACCAAAGATGAAACGTGGTCAAAAGACGTCTAATACAATAGTTAAATGTCCTATATATACTAGACTAGCTACTAGGGTTTACATGAGTAAGTAATTGATGCATAAATCCACTTCCGGGGCCCACTTGGTGTATGCTTAGGCTGAGCTTGATCTATCCACGAGTTGAGGCTTCTCTTGGAGTTGAACTCCAAGTTATAACGTGTTTTGGGCGTTCAACTCCGGATCATGACGTGTTTCTGGCGTTTAACTCCAGACAGCAGCATGTACTTGGCGTTCAACTCCAAGTTACGTCGTCAATTTCCGAATAAAATATGGACTATTATATATTGCTGGAAAGCTCTGGATGTCTACTTTCCAACGCCGTTGAGAGCGCGCCATTTGAAGTTCTGTAGCTCCAGAAAATCCATTTCGAGTGCAGGGAGGTCAGAATCCAACAGCATCAGCAGTCCTTTTGTCAGCCTTTTTCAGAGTTTTGCTCAAGTCCCTCAATTTCAGCCAGAAATTACCTGAAATCACAGAAAAACACACAAACTCATAGTAAAGTCCAGAAATGTGAATTTAACATAAAAACTAATGAAAACATCCCTAAAAGTAGCTTGAACTTACTAAAAACTACCTAAAAACAATGCCAAAAAGCGTATAAATTATCCGCTCATCACTAGGGGGTCCTCTTTGGGCGCTGGATCCCTGGAATGTGGCTAGAGGCTGGTGTTGGACACCAGTTTTGGGCTTTTTACTCTGAAGCAAAGTATAGACTATTATACATTGCTGGAAAGCATTGGAAGTCAGCTTTCCATTGCCATTGATAATTCACCATTAGGACTTCTTTAGCTCTAGAAAAGCTCTTCCGAGTGCAAGGAGGTCAGATCCGGACAACATCTGCAGTACTTTTTCTGTCTCTGAATCAGACTTTTGCTCCAACTCCTCAATTTCAGCCAGAAAATTCTTGATATTGCATAAAAATACACAAACTCAAAGTAGAATCCAAAAATGTGAATTTAACACTAAAACTTATGAAAACTTAATAAAAATTAAACAAAACATGCTAAAAACTATATGAAAATGATGCCAAAAGCGTATAAAATATCCGCTCATCATGCGTACACACGCCCAATAGAGTTTTTCCCAGCTTGTGCGTACGCATGATGTTGTACGTACGCACAACTTGCAAATTTCACAGAGTGTGTGTGCGCACCAGAGTGTGTGAATACTCTCAATAGTAGGCATATCTCTGTGTGTGCGTGTATAACACCCTAACTTTTAGCACGTCATGATCGTACCAAAAGTAAGGCGTTACTAACTCGTTTTCCTTATTAACTATTTAATATTGAGCCTTTAGTTCGATGTCGCATTTCAATTTTTAAGAAAATTCCTGAAAATTTTTTTTATTAATTAAAATCATATATCAAAGATCACCAAGTAATAGTAATCACATAGTTATTACTAATAATAAATGCCATACAAATAAATTCACTATAAAACTCGAATACCTTACCTATCCCTCTGGATAAAATAAAATCCTAATCAGTAAAGGCGAGGGAACTCTATGAAAACAGCTTAACTTTTAAACAATTCCAACTATTCATCCGCGGTTTTATACTGAGTCTTTAAACCTGTGTCACTGAAAGGGTGGAAGATTTTGGAGTGAGAACAAACCACACGTTCTCGGTAGGGAATGTGAATGCCGTAAAAGTAATGAATAAAATGCGAATAATTAACATACTCAAGGAAACTATAGTTTTATCAAACCTTTTGAAAATACTCTTTGTTTTACTTTAGCTAATTAATTACCTCTTTCAAAATCTCTAAACCAAAAATGGGTTTTAAATCTAAGAGTAGTCACCTTAACCATTTCTCAGCCACATAATTAATTCTCAATCAAAACGTCAATTCCTAATCACATTAATACATTCACAAACTAATAGTACAAGCAAGAGATTCAGTTCAACATATAGGCAAGTCGCAATAAGACAAATAGCACAATCACAAAGAAGTAATACAAGCAAACACAATCAAATGCATATGCGCAAACATTATGATGCATGTCTGTCCTAAGCAGGCCATGAGCTCATGTGTCGGTTGCCTACCCGCTTCCGACACTACCCGCGCACGAGTCCCAAAAATGGCTTTCCAGATGCATACAATATGCTTATAAGTCTTATGTCTAGACCGCATACAGTGTGACTTTCAAATCAATGAGCTGACATCTGAAAAATAGTTCTCAGTGTGTGGGCCCCATTATACATTTGGCACTAAGGCCCAAACAAAGTCGCATCTGCTCTCTTGTGGCAGACATTCCTTTAATTAATATATTCCTTTAATCTTTGTTATTTTCTCTCTTGTGGCAGAGATTCCTTTAATTATCTCTCTTTCCTTTACTTTTCGTTCTTCTTCTTTTCTTTCTTATCAAACCAAACTCAAACAAATAACCTAAAGCAAAATCCCTTCTCAAAAGATTGAGTTTAAAACATTATACTTTTCTTAATAAATCGAATTGAAAACAAAACCCTTTTTGTAATAAATCGAAATCAAATAATATTCTTAAATATTCATTATAACCAGCTAATAATCAGAATATTCACAACCACAGCTCAACCATTCACCATTCACAACCACAACTCAACAAATATTCATTATAACCAGCTAATAATCAGAATATTCAATATTCTTAAACAATCAAGAAATCAAACACATATTCATCAAATTCACAAATACAACTCAAACTCATCATTTAGTCATTCTAAACAATCATAAATTATTTGCAAATACCCACTAGACCTCCATGGCATTCATAATTTAAAACAGTTAATTTCAAAATAAAACCCCTACCTTAGTTAGTCGAAAACCACAAAATTAAGCGTGACTTCAACTTCGTTCTAACCCGCAGTAGCAGCAATAGCCTTAAATCGAATCAGTAAAAGCAGTGGCATTAGCTGCACCAACAACTTCCCGCAACAACAATGTCATTGAACAATTTGCTGTGGTATTGACATAATCCTAATGCAATAATATCTCAAAATTCTTAATCAACCATGAAAATAGAACGATAACAATGAGGGTTTTGGAACAAGGACAACTTACTAAAACTTGAAAAGAACAGAGGAATGAAGCGGCAACAATATTAGCTTCGTTTAAACACAAACAACCCCACGGCGACCACCACAACAGTAGCGATTTTAGCACACTAGAGGGGGAATAAAAAATAGAGATAAGGCTGAGAAACAAATGGAGACAGTGGCTTCGGTGACAGCGGCGGCGGTAACTCCCGCCAGTGATGGTGATGAGCTCCAATGACAATGATGCAGACTGGGTGTGGTGGTGGTGATAGGATCGGCTTTCCCTCCCTCTCTCTCTCTCTTTCATCTTTGCGCATTTTCTCTCTCTCTTCGAAGCCCGACAGTGACGCGTAGTGAGGCACCACGGTGACCCTAGCTCGATGGTGGCTGGACATTGGCGGAGCACTCCTCTTCCCCATTGCGGCATCTCTTACTTATGACGGGCACTCTCTCCCTCGATGGTGGCAGCAGCGACGATGTCTCCCTCTTCTTGCATGGTGGCTCGGCATCTTGACGGCGGTGGTGGTGTGCGACGGTGGCTGGTGATGGCATGGTACCCTCCTTCTCTCAGATCTCTTCTCGTGCTCTCTCCTCACTATCTGAATCTCCCATTTCTTAGCTTTGTTCCTTTTTGCTCTCTTCTTTCCTCTGTTAATGTGTGTGTGGGTAAAGGAAAAGGACAATGGAGGTGGTGAGTGAATGGTGAGGAGAGGGTGGCGTGGCTCAACGAGGAGTTAACATGTTATGGGGTACGTGTGTGTGAGTTGGGCAAAAGGGGTTAGGGTTAATGATGAGCGGATAATTTATACGCTTTTTGGCATTATTTTTAGGTAGTTTTTAGTAGGATTTAGCTACTTTTAGGGATGTTTTCATTAGTTTTTATGCTAAATTCACATTTCTAGACTTTACTATGAGTTTGTGTGTTTTTCAGTGATTTCAGGTATTTTCTGGCTGAAATTGAGGGACCTGAGTAAAACTCTGATAAGAAGGTTGACAAAAGACTGCTGATGCTGTTGGATTCTGACCTCCCTGCACTCGAAATGGATTTTCTGGAGCTACAGAACTCCAAATGGCGCGCTCTCAACGGCGTTGAAAAGTAGACATCCAGAGCTTTTCAGTAATAGATAACAGTCTATACTTTATTCGAGATTAGATGACGTAAACTGGCGCTCAACGCCAGTTCCATGCTGCATTCTGGAGTCAAACGCCAGAAACACGTCACGAACCAGAGTTGAACGCCAAAAACACGTTACAACTTGGCGTTCAACTCCAAAAGAATCCTCTGCACGTGTAAAGCTCAAGCTCAGCCCAAGCACACACCAAGTGGGCCCCGGAAGTGGATTTCTGCATCAATTACTTACTTCTGTAAACCCTAGTAGCTAGTCTAGTATAAATAGGACATTTTATTATTGTATTAGACATCCTGGATTGTGTTTTTGATCCTGTGATCACGTTTATGGGGGCTGGCCATTCGGCCATGCCTGGACCACCATCACTTATGTATTTTCAACGGTGGAGTTTCTGCACACCCTAGATTAATGGTGTGGAGCTCTGCTGTACCTCGAGTTTTAATGCAATTACTACTATTTTCTATTCAATTCAGTTTATTCCTGTTCTAAGATATTTGTTGCACTTCACCATGACGAATGTGATGATCCGTGACACTCATCATCATTCTCACCTATGAACGTGTGACTGACAACCACTTCCGTTCTACCTTAGACTGGGCACATATCTCTTGGATTCCTTAATCAGAATCTTCGTGGTATAAGCTAGAATTGATGGTGGCATTCATGAGAATTCGAAAAGTCTAAACCTTGTCTGTGGTATTCCGAGTAGGATTCAGGGATTGAATGACTGTGCCGAGCTTCAAACTCGCGATTGTTGGACGTGATGACAAACGCAAAAGAATCAAGAGATTCTATTCCGACATGATCGAGAACCGACAGATGATTAGCCGTGCCGTGACAGAGCATTTGGACCTTTTTCACTGAGAGGATGGGATTTAGTCATTGACAACGGTGATGCCCTACATACAGCTTGCCATGGAAAGGAGTAAGAAGAATTGGATGAAGGTAGTAAGAAAGCAGAGATTCAGAAGGAGCACAGCATCTTCATATGCCTATCTGAAATTCCCATCAATGATTTACATAAGTATTTCTATCTTTATTTTCTGTTTATTTATTATTATTATTCAAAAACTACATAATTATTTATTATCCGCCTAACTGAGATTTACAAGATGACCATAGCTTGCTTCATACCAACAATCTCCGTGGGATCGACCCTTACTCACGTAAGGTTTATTACTTGGACGACACAGTGCACTTGCTGTTTAGTTGTGCGAGGTTGTGAAGAAAGTGCTGAGTTATAAACGCGCATACCAAGTTGAATGCCATTATTAGAGATCACAATTTTGTACACCAGTTAGTAAAATTAGGGTTTAGAATTGGAAATTTAGGATTAGGGTAGAGTATTAATTTAAAACCAAATTTAATTAATATAATTAATTTTAAGAATACTACTTATTTTTCAAATTACAAATTATTTTTAATTAAATACTTCTAATTTAAAATTACAGATAAATAAATAAATTCTTCTTTGTTTATAAAATAAGGATCGAAACTAAATATTCAAAATATTGTATATAAAATTTCATTATTTCTCAATTACTAGAATTTCAAATTATAATTAAGAAATTACTCGATTTATATGTAAAAATCTCCAAAAATATAATCTTGATGAAATAGAATAAATCGTAAAATAACTTATTATTTAATTTTCAAAAATCCGGGGTCTTACAGTGTGCGCACCAGAATGTGCGTACGCACGTTTTCTGAAAATCACAGGGTGTGCGTGCGCACAAGTCAAAACGTAGCCACTGTTTAGAGCACGCGCACAGTAGTGTGCTTGCGCACACATACCAGAACTCATAATTTCTGCAACATCACAGAAATAAGATTTTTGACACCAACTTCCAATGATCATATCTTTTTCTACAAAATTCCAATTTCCACAAAATCTATACCGTTTTAAAGTTCTTTGAATTGAATTTAATTTGATACAAAATTAAATCAATTTAAAAAACTGTAGATCAAGATATGATCCGCCAAAGTTGGCATAAAACCCATTTTTACCAAAAATAATAAAAACTCAACTTTACCAAAACTCTCAATTTAAAACTAAATCAAAGCCTACTCAATCATCATAAAACACCACAACACACAATAACTTACCATTTCATATCATTTCCATCAATTTCACACCTAACTCACTCAACCATTACACCATAAATTACTACAAACCCATAATTTCCAATTCAATCATTAATCAACACTCATAATCATTATTCACAATTCTCACCAATCCATTTCTAAAATCACAAATACTATCATCACAACATTACATCATTATACTCATCAATATCCATCATCACACATAATAATCATCAACACTCATCATCATCATAATCGTATATTGCACATTCAAATATTCCATATACTCCTCTTCATCATACGACATAATCTCATATATAATTAAGCATACACCAACATCATTCAATCCTATCTTATGGTCCACTAGCCTAAGTGTCCAGAAACATTACATATTACATAAAGGAAACCAAAACCATACCTTGGCTGATTTCCAGGCAACTAAAAATACCAAGCTCAAACTCAAAGCTCCAAAACCATGAAGTTCACTCCAACAAACACCAAACCTCAATCTAACATCATACAACATACTAACATCAAACCTAGGGTTCACAAAAATAACTAAACACAAGGATTTAGTGAGACCTTACCTTACCTAACGAGATTAAAGGCAAAACCCAACAATATTCTAATGCTATATCACCCGTAAACAAACAAAATCACAAAATCTACTCAAAAACTAAACATAAAAATGTGAAATCACTTAGGGAAGAAAACTGGAGTAGAAGATGTGAGTTTTTATCAACGAAGCCTAGTTAGAAATGACGGGCTTGGCAAGAGCAACGCGTGACCGCAAACGGCTTGTCAATCGAAACTCCGGATCAAAAGTTATGGCCAAAAGAAGAAGGAGATGAATAGTAACAATGTCCTCTTCTCCTCTCTTCTCATCTACCCGAGTTCTCTCTCTCTCTCTCTTTCCATTAAAATGAGCTGAAAGCTCATTAATAGAGTATATATATGTTGGACCATAGATTCGGTTTGGGCCCAGTCTAACCCGTTAATATTTTTAGCCCGTTTGGCCCACTTTGGGCCAAAACCTTAAAGATTGGCGCCCGATTTTTTACTCTAAATTATTTTTGTCCTTTCAAAATAATAAATCAATTTTAAAAATCTTTCTCAAAATACAGTACCAGACAGACTAGAGCCGGTACTGTCGGCTTAAGCACTGGTACCCATTTCTACAAAAAATCATTCGCAAAAGATACATTTTTCAACTCAGAAAAATTCATTGAATTTTAATTTAACCTTTATAATTTAAAATTAAGATGTCTAATTTTTCAAAATGATTCCAGAAAGATAAAATTATTATTTTATTAAACCGGTTATTCCAGTTCTTACATTCTCCCCTTCTAATTAGGAATTTTGTCCCCAAAATTCGAATCGCGTGATATATCCTCCACAAATTGTTCTACTACCAACGTAGTCAACCTAAACAAGTCGTCGAACCTTCTCGTCCACCATAGTTCTACCGTGTCGATGTTTCTACCTCGAACATAAATTTTCCTTCAAACCAGATACCGCTTTTATAAAATTTTTCAAAACCTTCAAAACAAGTTCAATGTCAAAGATTTTTTAAAAGACTAAAAAATCATTTATTCTTAAATCAATTACTTTAAATCATGATTTTCTTAAATTTATTAAAATCCTTAAATCATAATTTTTCAATTTGAATCCCTTTTTGATAAGTCAAATTTCAAACCAAATTCACAAAGTAACAAAATCATAGAACTCACTTTTCGTTTACACCATATCATTTAAACCATGAATTTCGCCCCAATTTTAAAACCAAACCATTTAAACCAAAAGTTCAAAACCAATTTCAAAATCATTCTAGGCTTTAAAAGTTTTTCAACATGATTCAAAGTCATACCGGTTAGAAATTGAAAATTTAAGTTAAAAATCGCAAAAGCATTTAGCTGCATCGGTTGGCACTTCCCCAGCCACCTGTGCTGAACCTCGCTCACCCATCAATTGATATGCCGCAGAATCTACGAACAGATTTTTTGGAACATGCTGAGCTCGTAACGCATAGGCTAGGTTAGTCATCCTCACTACCTCTCCGTTAACGTGATTGACCTCGTCTCTGAGTTGCCATTCAGGTTTTCTTTTTACCCCAAACAATCGATATCAAGGTGATCAGTCTCAATATCTCAAGCTCAGTGCTTCAATTATACCCAAAGGCACTCACAAACAAGCATGCTATGCATATTAAACAGATATCTTAAATAGCACGAAAGAAAAACGACCCAGAGTGTGCAACGAAGCACAATCGGTCTATCCCTCAGGCTCACGAGGACGAATAGATCTGATACCACTAAATGTAACACCCTAATTACCCTAAGCCTTACCTCATGCCGTAAAGCAAAGGTTAATCAAAGGTCACGATAATTCTAAGGCTTATATATATATATATATATATATATATATATATATATATATATATAGAAAGAAGTAATAATTCTAGAAGCCCCGATGAAGAGTTAAGCTAAAAAACAGAGCTTCGAAAGCGCAAGACGTTCACACGAAACTAAAAGCATAAGGTACAATGTATAGATACAATATAATAGAACATATATAAATATAAGAGTGTATTAGTCATAAAGAACTAGCCACAGCTCCCGGAGTTTAAGCCGACTAGGTATATACAGACAAATATAAAGTTTTGAAAGTTAAAACTGCATATACAAAGTATCTCTCTCAAAATAAGCCTCTAAGGCAAAGTGAATACAAAAGTGAGAGAACTAATCAATGTAACCAAAAGACTCCAAACATGATAAAGATCATCCGCTCTGTCACCATCAAGCAACTCATCGAGGTGGGTTGCGACCTGCATCTGAAAAACAAAAACAAAGTATGGAATGAGAACCAGAGGTTCTCAGTATGGTAATAGTGCCCAAAATATAAGATGTAAGGTTCCGGAAAGCCAAAGGCAATCCTAGAACTTCACATCGATACCGTTACTCAAGCTTAACAAAATAATAAATAACTTAAACCATAAACAGGGTATTCTATCTTAGGGGATTTCTAATTAACATAGCACTACTACCCCGCACACTCCCATATAATCTAATAATTTCATCATTCCTTTCCAAGTTCTCAACTCATCAGAACCATCACCGGTTTCCAAATTCTCAAATTCATCATAAGCATTACTGTTTCTCAAAAATCTCTTCAACCTTATATTTCAAAACTCAACATTCACCAATTCAAGCTCGAAATTATACAAACCTTCCAAAACCTATGTCACCGGCTCTAAACTCATAATTAAAATACCATTTTTATTCCTTTATTATTTTTTTCCTTGATTCAAGATCCTAAAACTGGAAAAAAAAAGTTTTAAACAAGTGTTAGGGAGGTTTGCAAGCTTGATGGGAAGGTAAAACGGTTAAAAACAAGGTTTTCATTGAAAAACAGAGCAGTGTGTGTGCGCATAGGGTTGTGCGTATGCACGCCCAGAAAAGTTTTTCCCAGCTTGTGCGTAAGCATGATGTTGTGTATACGCACAACTTACAAATTTCACAGAGTGTGTATGTGCACAAGAGTGTGTGAACACTCTCAATAGTAGGTATATCCCTGTGTGTGCGTGCGCACCAGAATGTGCGTACGCACATTTTCTGAAAATTATAGGGTGTGCGTGCACACAAAGCTGTGCGTATGCACAAGTCAAAACATAGCCACTATTTAGAACATGTGCACAGCAGTGTGCGTGCGCACACATACCAGAACTCATAATTTCTGCAACATCACAGAAATCATATTTTCGACACCAACTTCCAATGATCATATCTTTTTCTACAAAATTTTAATTTTCACAAAATCCATACCGTTTTAAAGCTCTTTGAATTATCTTTAATTTGATACAAAATTAAATCAATTCAAAAACTGTAGCTCAAGATATGATCCGCCAAAGTTGGTCTAAAATCCATTTTTACCAAAAACACTAAAAACTCAACTTTACCAAAACTCTCAATTCAAAACCAAATTAAAGCCTACTCAATCATCATAAAACACCACCACACATAACAACTTACCATTTCATATCATTTCTATCAATTCTACACCTAATTCACTCAACCATTACACCATAAATTACTACAAATCCATAATTTCTAATTCAATCATTAATCAACACTCATAGTCATTATTCACAATTCTCACCAATGCATTTCTAACATCATAAACGTTATCTTCACAATATTACATCATTATACTCATCAATACCCATCATCACACATAATAATCATCAACACTCATCATCATCATAATCATATATTGCACATTCTAACATTCCATATTCTCCTCTTCATCAAACAACATAATCTCATATATAATTAAGCATACACCAACATCATTCAATCCTATCTTATGGTCCACTAGCCTAAGTATCTAGAAACATTACATATTATATAAAAGAAACTGAAACCATACCTTGGTCAATTTTCACGCAACTGAAAACACCAAGGTTAAACTCAAAGCTCCAAAACCATTAAGCTCACTCCAACAAACACCAAACCTCAATTTAACATCATACAACATACCAACATCAAATCTAGGGTTCACAAAAATAACTAAACACAAAGGTTTAGTGAGACCTTGCCATATCCAATGAGATTAGAGGCAAAACCCAACAATATTTCAATGCTATATCACCCCTAAACAAACAAAATCACAAAATCTACCAAAAAACCAAACATAAAAACGTAAAATCACTTAGGGCATAAAACTAGAGCAGGAGACTAGGGTTCTTACCAGAAAATACTAGTTAGAAATGATGGGCTCGGTAAGAGTAACGCGTGACCGCAAACGGCTCGTCAATCGGAGCTCGGGATCAAAAGTTATGGCCAAAAGAAGGAGGAGATGAATAGTAATAATGTCTTCTTCTCTTCACTTCTCATCTACCCGAGTTTTCTCTCTCTTTCCATTAAAATGAACTGAAAGCCCATTAATAGAGCATATATATGTTGGACCTTGGGCCCGGTTTAGGCCCCATCCAACCCGTTAACATTTTTAGCCTGTTTGGCCCACTTTGGACCAAAACCTTTAAGATTAGTGCCCGATTTTTTATTCTAAATTATTTTTGTCCTTCCAAAATAATAAATCAATTTTCAAAATCTTATTTTTCTCAAAATACGGTACCGGACAGACTAGAGTCGGTACTGCCGGCGCATGCAATGGTACCCATTTTTACAAAAAAATCTTTTGTAAAAGATACATTTTCCAACTTAGAAAAATTTATTGAATTCAAATTTTACTTTTATATGTTAAAATTAAGATGTCTAATTTTTTCAAATGATTCTCAGCAGTTAAAATTATTATTTTATTAAAGCGGTGATTCCGATTCTTACAGGACAGGTGGTACAAGAAGTGCAAGATGTTCCTGCGTGAGAAAACTTCCCAAGGTATAGCTCATACTGAGGATGAAGGAAGTGACTTCACCTGTTTGTAGATGAGGTGTATGCCAGTTTTCAAAGAACAAGGAGTGCATGGGGTACCTTCAAAAAGCACTTCAATGCTTAAGTCATTGAGAGATTTGAAAATAACAAAGATACTCGCTACTAAGTGTCTTCTTGTGTGTTTTGATATGATCTCCACCCTTTTGTCGTTTTCCCTTATATAAACTGTAGTCCATCTATCCAACGTATGTGTTTTCAAATATTTTTTGTTAACCAGTTAATAGCGACTATGGCAGTGGGAGTTACTCTATGGTTGTCTTACGTAGCCTTATCTTTCATTTGACTAGTTCTCTAAGTTATATTAGGTTGTTACTGAGTTATGGGGATAGGATCACGTTCCCCAAGTTTGGCTTATTTGTTTGTACAAAATAAGTAGGTCGAGCTCTTAACGAGGATCATCGTTGATGAATTCATATTTGATGATAATTTTTTGTTGGAATTGAGTGGATTTCATCATATAAACCTACACTTATTCCCTTAAATATCATGCTTTTGAGTTTTTCTCCTAAATTATGCTTGATTGTGAAAACATGCTCTTTTATACTTAATTTAATAAATTTTATCCCATTTACATTCCATTCGATACCTTGATATTTTTGGTAAGTGATTTCAGATGTAATAGGTAGGAATGGATTGATGAAAATGAAATAGGAGCATACAAGAGGGAGGAAATATGAAGAAACAAAGGAGAAAAGCATCGCAAAGTGTGCGTGCGCACAGCCTCTAGTGCGTATGCACAACTTGAGAATTCGGCCAAGTGTGCGTGCACACACACCTGTGCATACGCACAGGTACCAGCACGTGACTTCATTAAAAAGTCACATGGCTCGTGTTTTGGGGGGGGGGGTTTTGGAGGCCCAAATATGATTGCCTAGAGCTCATATTGGAAGGGAAACACTTGAGCAAACATAGCATATCATTAGGAGTAGTTTTAGATAGTTTTAGGAGGTTTTAGGTTTTAGTTTTTCTCTAAGTTTTCTCTCAACTTTCTTAGGGTTTCCATTAGGGTTTATATTCCAAGTGCTATTTCCATTTTTTATCTTGGATTTTTGCTTGCCTCCATTATAAGTATTTCTTAATTACTTCCTTTTATAGCTACAATTTTGATACTCTTTCTTGTAGTTAAAGACATATGGTTAATATATATACTTTTTGTAATTTTGATTTCTTGTTGATGAGTTTGATGCTTGATGATTGTTATATGCTTGGTTGAGTTACTATTGTTGATTTTGATCTTTTGTTGCTCATAATTTCAAGCATTTTCTCAATTTTCTCATGTTTTGTGTTTATGCCCACCAAGTGTTTGTGGAAATGTCAATTTTTATTATGGGTTAAATTTCCACCTCTTGGCTTAGGGGACATGAGCATATGGGTTACTAGAGTTGTAATGTCCAATATTTAGTGATAATTCTTAGACTGTCAATTGCTCTTGTTTCCACTAACGCTAGCTTTTTGCTAAGGCAATTAGTAAGTGAGTTAGGATTTGTGGATTAAGAACGATTATGCTCACTTGACCTACTCTTCGATGTTAAGGGTTAAGTGAGACTAATCCATCATAATTGTTATAGTTGTGGTTACTACAAGGAAAGAATTCCCTAGCTCATCCCAAACCAAGATTCTACTTATGCTTTAAAACACACGCACACATACATCAATCTCTTTTACATCTTACTTGTTCATATTACATAGATAGTTCTTTAATTTCCTTATTAGTTTATTAATTATATTTTTGGATTCTTCTTTTATTTCTTTAATTGCTTGTTTCTTTATTGAAAATCCTCTTGATTATCACAACCAAAATTGTGCACTTGTGGTCACTAATCTTTGGGAGACGACTCGAGATTCTACTCCCGGATTTAATTGGTTTTAAATTGTGACACATTTGATCTAAACTTTGGATGTGAGTCGCCTTGACGGTTGGGACTATACATGCAATGTTAAATTCCATCTTTCCTTCCTCTTTGGGTGAAAGATATTTCCTAACCGATGATTCGGCACGCACCAAGTTTTTGGCGCTGTTGCCAGGGATTAGTACCATAAGTGCTATAAATTTGGTTGTTGTAAATATGTGAATAGTGTGAATACTTGATTTTGTTTGTTACTTGACACTAATTAGTAGATGGCGCCTCTATCTAACTAGTAGTAGCAACTATTGCTTTTATTTGTCTAGTCTTGGGTAAATAGTGATAGTTAGGACATATATTTATTTGTTCGTTACTTTTGCCAATACCATTGAATATTATTTTTTTCTTTTCACTTTGAGCTATCACCCTTTTGCCTTGGAGTTTGGTTGTTATTATGTTGTAGGGGTGACAATATCAACATTAGGCCACCTCAAAGTATGGTGATACATGGTCAGGAGGACATTTTTGTCATCTTAGAGCTAAGGGATGGAATGGTAATCTTGCCATATTCAAGGATTTGAATACTACAAGAATTGTACCATGCCAGTCTTGGAAATCAAGAAGACCAAGAGTCCGTCTCAAAAATAGTGGTTCTGAAAGGGCGACAACTCATAAAGCCCATTGGGCTAAGTCAGGACAGCAAGAAGCCCAATAATGCTTTTTAAATTCAATGAGAGGCATAATTTATTATTAATTTTCGAATTTTTAGGCATTTAAATTAGTTTGTTTTGTTGTTAGAGTTTGTTGGAAGATTTGAATTACTCCTGATTTGCTTAGTAGTATTTTTAGGGATTTTAAATTTAAATCAAATCTGATCTAATCTAATAAGATCAAATCTGATTTAAATTAGTTATCATATCTTTAGGATTTTAAAATTTAAATCAAATATGATCTAATCCAATAAGATCAAATCTGATTTAAATTAGTTATCTTATCTTTTAGTTAGTTTGTTAGGTGCCTATTTGGTGGACGAAATTGTGATCACATCAATATAGTATTCTTTGTTATTGTATGGAATCATTATTGTGGTTCTTTGCTATGTGTGGACACAACTCCGTTCAACTTAACCAGCAAGTGTACTGGGTCATCCAAGTAATACCTTACGTGAGTAAGGGTCGATCCCACAGAGATTGTTGGTATGAAGCAAGCTATGGTCATCTTGTAAATCTCAGTCAGGCGGATTATAATTGATTATAGATTTTCGAATAATAATAAATAATAAACAGGAAATAAAGATAAATAACATAGGATAGAAATACTTATGTAAATTAATGGTGGAAATTTCAGATAAGTGTATGGAGATGCTGTGTTCCTTCTGAATCTCTGCTTTCCTACTGCTCAAATTACAGTTTTCTTACATCATTCCTTTCCATGGCAAGCTGTATGTAGGGCATCACCGTTGTCAATGGCTACATCCCATCCTCTCAGTGAAAAAGGTCCAAATGCTCTGTCACAGCACGGCTAATCATCTGTCGGTTCTCAATCAGGTTGGAATAGAATCCCTTAATTCTTTTGTGTCTGTCACTAACGCCCAGCCTTCAGGAGTTTGAAGCTCGTCACAGTCATTCAATCCCGGAATCTTACTCGGAATACCACAGACAAGGTTAGACTTTCCGGATTCCCATGAATGCCGCCATCAATTCTAGCTTATACCACGGAGATTCTGATTAAGGAATCCAAGAGATATGCGCCCGGTCTAAGGTAGAACGGAAGTGGTTGTCAATCACGCGCGTTCATAGGTGGAAATGATGATGAGTGTCACGGATCATCACATTCATCAAGTTGAAGTGCAACGAATATCTTAGAATAGGAATAAAGAGAATTGAATAGAAACAGTAGTAATTGCATTAAAACTTGAGGTACAGCAGAGCTCCACACCCTTAATCTATGGTGTGTAAAAACTCCACCGTTGAAAATACATAAGTGAAAGGTTTAGGCATGGCCAAATGGCCAGCCCCCAAGGTCTAAGGACTAGGCATCCAGAGATATCTAATACACTAGTAAAAAGTTCTATTTATAATAAACTAGCTACTATGGTTTACATGAGTAAGTAATTGATGCATAAATCCACTTCTGGGGCCCACTTGGTGTATGCTTGGGCTGAGCTTGATCTATCCACGAGATGAGGCTTTTATTGGAGTTGAACGGCAAGTTGTAACGTGTTTTGGGCGTTCAACTTCGGGTCGTGACGTGTTTCTGGCGTTTTACTCCAGACAGCAACATGGAACTGGCGTTGAGCGCCAGTTTACGTCATCAATTCCCGAATAAAGTATGGACTATTATATATTGCTGGAAAGCTCTGGATGTCTACTTTCCAACGCCGTTAAGAGCGCGCCATTTGGAGTTCTGTAGCTCTAGAAAATTTATTTCGAGTGCAGGGAGGTCAGATTCCAACAGCATCAGCAGTCTTTTGTCAGCCTCCTATCAGAGTTTTGCTCAAGTCCCTCAATTTCAGCCAGAAATTACCTGAAATCACAGAAAAACACACAAACTCATAGTAAAGTCTAGAAATGTGAATTTTACATAAAAACTAATGAAAACATCCCTAAAAGTAACTAGATCATACTGAAAACTACCTAAAAACAATGCCAAAAAGCGTATAAATTATCCGCTCATCACTATTTAAACACCTTTTGGTGAGACAATTTATATAATTTTTTATGAATAAATTTTAGTTGCTTTTTAAGAACTTTTTATTGTGTGAGAAGTGAGGTGAGTGATTTGCTTCGCTTGTTGCATGGAAAAAATTGAGTGATTCAATTTTCATCCCTCTGATCTAGGATGTCAAGGACAGGTTCTTTGAAGGTCTAGTAGGGAATCCCTTCCAGTGACCTAAGTTGCTAAGAACAGGTTTCTTAGAGGTCTAGTAGGAAAAAATTCTCTTGTTTTTCTTTTATCTTTTTTTTTTCCTTATTATCATCTGGTATCAGTCACAGGTCGTTGGTAAATTCTTATTTATCTACACGTTTCATGGGTCTTGTTTAGTTTCTTTATTTTTTTCTTAATTTCTTTAAATTCACGTTAGAGTAAAAAAAATGAAAAAAAATTCTTTTTTTAATTTTGTTTTTGCATTTATCCTATCTTTAAGTCAGTGTCTGAAAAAAAATATATAAAAAAATAATAAAAAAATGATTGAGTATTACGATAATGATGATGAAGGAAGCACATACGCGAAAAAGATTTCTCAGTTTCAAATCCTTGCATTCAAAGGGAGGAATGATCCTGAAGCGTATTTCAGATGGGAAAGGAAGGTAGAATCAATTTTTGCAAATTGCATCCTTTCAGAGGAAAAGAAGGTTCGACTGGTACAAGTCAATTCTTCCAATGCAGCCCGTATATGGTTGACTGAATTAGGAAGATCTAGAAGACGGTACGGAAAGCGCCCAATTAGCAGCTGGGAGAAGATGAAAAAAATCATGAGGAGGCAGTTTGTACCATCATCATACCACAATATATTTTTTGGAAAATTTTGTACGTTACAACAAGGCTCACAATCAGTGATGGAGTACCACAAGGAGTTTCTATATTTGATGGACATGGCTAATATTAAAAGGAGTCCTGAGGTTCTTAAGGACTAATTTTTGTTTGGATTACGTGAAGAACTTGCAGATGAAGTCCAACGTTACTGTTACACAACTATGAACAATTTGGTCAAATTGGCCATTGACTGGGAGCAGGTGCAACAAATGATAGCTCGCCATAACAAGAGGAATTCTTCTACGCCTATCTTTCATTCTTCTTCAAAGCCAGAGATGGAAGAATTTGTTGAGTATGCTATAGAGGGTGATGTGTCGTTGGAAGATTCAACAGTGCAGAATTTCTCAACTGGGTCCTTGGGATGTGAGCAATTTGAAGAATATGAGAGAAAAGAAATTGAGAAAGAGATTGAGTGTTTGAGTGAAAAGAATCCATATTTGATTGAAAGTGAGGGGTTTGAGAGAAAAGATGAGAATAGTGAGCGAGAGGAGTCAATGAGTAAAAAAGAAACTGAGTTCAATAAACACACTTGTGAGAGAGATCTAGAAAGTTCTAGCTTAGACAAGAGTGCATTAGTCTCATTGAAACCCACAGAGTCCTTAGTTTCTTATACATCTAACCACAAAATTCCTAGTGTTTTTATATAAAAATTTTCCAGGCATTGTAGATTCACTGGTCAATTATGGAGGCATTAATATGGATGAAAAGGTAGAAAGACAAATTGCACACTTTGGACAAGATGGTGAAACCATGGTTGGAAAGATTGAACTTGCACATATGAGGGACATAGCTACAATTCAGTGGATAGAGAAGAGCCATCAAACAATGGTATTTAAACCTGGAGATTGGGTTTGGATTCCTTGGAGGGACGAAGAGCATCTCATGCAAGATTCGAGGACGAATCTTTTTGAAGAGGGAGAGAATGATACGTGATCAGGAGGGCATTTTGGTCATCTTAGAGCTAAGGGACGGAATGGTAATCTTGTCATATTCAAGGATCTGAATACTAGAAGAATTGTACCATGCCAATCTTAGACATCAAGAAGACCAAGAGTCCGTCTCAAAAATAGTGGTGCTGAAAGGGCGACAACTCATAAAGCCCATTGGGCTAAGTCAGGACAGCAAGAAGCTCAATAATGCTTTTTAAATTCAATGAGAGGCATAATTTATTATTAATTTTCAAATTTTTAGGCATTTAAATTAGTTTGTTTTATTGTTAGAGTTTGTTGAAAGATTTGAATTACTCATGATTTGCTTAGTAGTATTTTTAGGGATTTTAAATTTAAATCAAATGTGATCTAATCTAATAAGATCAAATCTGATTTAAATTAGTTATCATATCTTTAGGATTTTAAAATTTAAATCAAATCTGATCTAATCCAATAAGATCAAATATGATTTAAATTAGTTATCTTATCTTTTAGTTAGTTTGTTAGGTGCCTATTTAAACACCTTTTGGTAAGACAATTTATATAACTTTTGATGAATAAATTTCAGTTGCTTTTTAAACTCTTTTTATTGTGTGAGAAGTGAGGTGAGTGATTTGCTTTGCTTGTTGCATGGAGAAAATTGAGTGATTCAATTTTCATCCCTCTGATCTAGGTTGTCAAGGACAGGTTCTTTGAAGGTCTAGTAGGGAATCCCTTCCGGTGACCTAGGTTGCTAAGAACAGGTTTCTTAGAGGTCTAGTAGGAAAAACCCCCTTGTTTTTCCTTTATCTTTTTTTTCCTTATTATCATCTGGTATCAGTCACAGGTCGTAGGTAAATTCTTATTTATCTACATGTTCTATGGGTCTTGTTTAGTCTCTTTGTTTTTTTAATTTCTGTAAATTCACATTAGAGTAAAAAAACAAAAAAATTCTTTTTTAATTTTGTTTTTTCATTTATCCTATCTTTAAGTCAGTGTCTGAAAAAAATATATAAAAAAATAATAAAATAAGATTGAGTATTACGATAGTGATGATGAAGGAAGCTCATATGCGAAAAAGAGTTCTCAATTTCAAATCCCTGCATTCAAAGGGATGAATGATCTTGAAGCGTATTTCAGATGGGAAAGGAAGGTAGAATCAATTTTTGCAAATTGGATCCTTTCAGAGGAAAAGAAGGTTCAACTGGTACAAGGCAATTTTTCCAATGCTGCCCATATATGGTGGACTGAATTAGGAAGATCTAGAAGACGGTACAGAAAGCGCCCAATTAGCAGCTGGGAGAAGATGAAGAAAATCATGAGGAGGCAGTTTGTACCATCATCATACCACAATATATTTTTTGGAAAATTTTGTACGTTACAACAAGGCTCACAATCAGTGATGGAGTACCACAAGGAGTTTCTATATTTGATGGACATGGCTAATATTAAAAGGAGTCCTGAGGTTCTTAAGGACTAATTTTTGTTTGGATTACGTGAAGAACTTGCAGATGAAGTCCAACGTTACTGTTACACAACTATGGACAATTTGGTCAAATTGGCCATTGACTGGGAGCAGGTGCAACAAATGATAGCTCGCCATAACAAAAGAAATTCTTGTACGCCTATCTTTCATTCTTCTTCAAAGCCAGAGATGGAAGAATTTGTTGAGTATGCTGTAGAGAGTCATGTGTCCTTGGAAGATTCAACAGTGCAAAATTTTTCAACTGGGTCCTTGGGATATGAGAAATTTGAAGAATATGAGAGAAAAGAAATTGAGAAAGAGATTGAGAATTTGAGTGAAAAGAATCCATGTTTGATTGAAAGCGAGGGGTTTGAGAGAAAAGATGAGAATAGTGAGCGAGAGGAGTCAATGAGTGAAAAAGAAACTGAGTTCAATAAACACACTTGTGAGAGAGATCTAGAAAGTTCTAGCTTAGAGAAAAGTGCATTAGTCTCATTGAAACCCACAGAGTCCTTAGTTTCTTATACATCTAACCACAAAATTCCTAGTGTTTTTATATCAAATTTTTCAGGCATTGTAAATTCACTGGTCAATTATGGAGGCATTAATATGGATGAATAGGTAGAAAGACAAATTGCACACTTTGGACAAGATGGTGAAACCATGGTTGGAAAGATTAAACTTGCACATATGAAGGACATAGCTAAAATTCAGTGGATAGAGAAGAGCCATCAAATAATGGTATTTAAACCTGGAGATTGGGTTTGGATTCCTTGGAGGGACGAAGAGCATCTCATGCAAGATTCGAGGACGAATCTTTTTGAAGAAGGAGAGAATGATACGTCGTCAGGAGGGCATTTTTGTCATCTTAGAGCTAAGGAACGGAATGGTAATCTTGTCATATTCAAGGATCTGAATACTAGAATTATTATACCATGCCAATCTTAGACATCAAGAAGACCAATAGTTCGTCTCAAAAACAGTGGTGCTGAAAGGGCGACAACTCATAAAGCCCATTGGGCTAAGTCAGGACAGCAAGAAGCCCAATAATGCTTTTCAAATTCAATGAGAGGCATAATTTATTATTAATTTTCAAATTTTTAGGCATTTAAATTAGTTTGTTTTGTTGTTAGAGTTTGTTGAAAGATTTGAATTACTCCTGATTTGCTTAGTAGTATTTTTAGGGATTTTAAATTTAAATCAAATATGATCTAATCTAATAAGATCAAATCTGATTTAAATTAGTTATCATATCTTTAGGATTTTAAAATTTAAATCAAATCTGATCTAATCCAATAAGATTAAATCTGATTTAAATTAGTTATCTTATCTTTTAGTTAGTTTGTTAGGTGCCTATGTAAACACCTTTTGGTAAGACAATTTATATAACTTTTGATGAATAAATTTCAGTTGCTTTTTAAGCACTTTTTATTGTGTGAGAAGTGAGGTGAGTGATTTGCTTCGCTTGTTGCATGGAAAAAATTGAGTGATTCAATTTTTATCGCTCTGATCTAGGTTGTCAAGGACAGGTTCTTTGAAGGTCTAGTAGGGAATCCCTTCCGGTGACCTAGGTTGCTAAGAACAGGCTTCTTAGTGGTCTAGTAGGAAAAAACCCCCTTGTTTTTCCTTTATCTTTTTTTTTCCTTATCATATAGAAGGCCAAATTGAGAGAGGGTCGGAAGCAAGCAATTCTTGGCAACAAGGACCTCCGCATGGACCCTATGATCCTGATGCCTATCAACCTCTCATACCTAGTGGGACACGTCATCATTATAACGTTCCTCCCCCTCCACATGTTTATACCTCAAACCCTCTACATGAACCACAACCACTAAGCGCCCAAGCCCCTTTATTATTTCAACCACCAACACCTTTTTATTCACCCTACTGCCCATCATACATGGAGCAACCTAACCTTCACCTTCAACCCGCTCAAACCAACCTTCTTCATGGGGAGAACAATCTTCAAGCCTTCATTCAAGAACAACAGGAGTTTCAAAGGAAACAAGATAATTGCATGGAAACTCTTGCCGAAGTCTTATCCCGTTTAACACTCCCTCTACCACTAACAACCTTGCTCCTCCCCAACTTGTGACACCTAGTGGTCCACCTTTGCCGCCTCCATCAACCCTCAAGTATGGCATTGATGCTACAAATCCAAAGGGAGGCAAGATACTTGAGAAGGTAGACCATCAACTTACTCTTGTCAAGGAGGATTCTATTGACAAATTGATTGATGGAGATGAGAACTCCATTGAAGACAAAAAAAGGAGAAAACTCATGGTAGATACCCAATATGAGCTCCAAGGAGATATAAATGTTAGAGGGAGCTCAAGAGTTAGAGAATTTGATGACGATGATGAAAGCACCTCACCAATCCCTCATGACTAAGAGGATACACTACAAGAAAATAGAACATTTGTATCAAATTTAAAATTGTTACAAATTATAGTTTTTTTTTGTAACAATAATTAGTTATTGTTACAAAATAAGAATATTTTGTAACAATAAAAAAAATTTGTTACAAAATTTTTTAATATTTTGTAACAACTTGATTTCTTTTGTTACAAATTATGTTGGCTTTCGTATCGAATTGTTGTTTTGTTACAAAATGTTATAATGTTTTGTAACAAAAGATTATATTGCTGCAAAAATTTAAAATATTTTGTAACAAAATATCTATTTGTTTTAAAAGCTCTAAATATTTTGTAACAAAAAATTAATTTGTCACAAAATACAATATTTTTGTAACAATTTATTTATTTGTCACAAAATTCAAAGATTTTTGTAATTAATAAAAATTTTTGTTTCAACATACTAAATGTAAGACTTTGTGTAAGACCTAAAAATTTTAGAAGATTTTATTAAGAGCTAATTTAGATTTATTTATCATTAAGTATTTTAATCTCTGAAATTATTTTATTAAAGATAATTAGAATAAATTTTGATTAATTGAGTTTAAAATATATTTAAGGTTTTATCTGATTTTACAATTATCGAATTATTTTCTATATTTAAATTATAAAATTTAGCAAATGTATAATAATAAGAATTTTATATGATTTGGTATAAATAATTGAGATTTCAAAATTTAATACTAATATTTTTATAAATAAAAAAATTATTATATTATCTTATAATTTCAATTAAAGTATTAGATTTCAAATAAATTAATATTTTGATACAATAAATAATATTTTAGAATAATTTTAGAAATTTAATTAGTTTTCAGATTAATCCAAAAACTCCAATTTACCCATAATTCTTAATTTCACTTTTGCCCAAAATCAAACATTAGTTCCCAAATTAAATCCAAACCTTAAATTTAACCAAATTAAACCCTAACCTCACCCATCTAACCCTAGCCACCATCCTTTCTATTTTGCCTAATTAACCTACGGAAGAAAGAAACAAAAATGAAAAGGGGAAGGGGAAACAAAGGAAAGGGAGAAGAGAGAGCGCTTGGGATCAGAGAGGAAGAGAGCAACGAAGAAGAGAGGGATCGGAAGGGAGGGGACGGCGTCCTGCCGCGCCGCCACCGCCACCCCGTCATTGTGGCCGTCGAGTCACTGTCGTGGAGCTGAGTCGCAGAGAGTCCACGAGAGAGAGAGCACGACGTGGAGGGCGAGAGTCATGAGCCTGGGACCGCCGCGACCGTTGTAGCACCGCCATCCTTGCGTTAGTCATCGCCGTTGTCAGTAATGAAACCCGTTGCCACCATCCGTACCTCTGTTGCTGTCAGAACACCGTGCCGCCGCTGGAAGGATCTTCATTGCCGTCGTTGAAGCGAATGAGAGAGAAGGAGACGTGGAAGGAAGAGCCGTTGAAGCGAGCTTGCTTCCGTCGCATCCTGCCTAGCCACCGTCATCAAAGCTTCATTGCTGTTGATTAAGGGTGTTATCGTGGAGCTCAAGGATAACGCGCAGTAGTTGAGTGGAGCCGACTTTTTCGCTCACATCAATCTGTAAGTTCTTTTCACGCTGATCTCTAATTTCGCTCATTGACTTCCTTTGACTTGTCCATTTGCAATTTGGGATTTTTGGCTACTTATATTGTACATAAGTATAATTATGTAAGAATTCCAAAATTTCCCATTCTAATTTCAGGAAGAAGCAACTGAAGTAATTACTATTGTTTTGGTGTTTTTTTATTTAATGTTAAGCAGGTGTTTAGCGTGTAATTAGCTAATTGGGATTAAACTAGCGTTTGCCTTTGATTTAGTCTCTTCTGAGGAAGAAAACACTATGAATATTAAAGATGAATTGATATTTTCTGATAAATTAATGGGAATAATCAAGTAATCTATCTTTTCTAGGGTTTGGTGGCTATGCCCAAAGCTGACTTGAGTTCATTGTGAGTCACTATTAATTGCCACAAGCTCTTCTCTTTTTTTCTTTATTTGTTTGTTTGGATCTTTAATTTCGAGTAGTTGTGCTGTGATTTATGATCTATTCCACTGACATTCCCAAATTGCTGTTGTAAAAATAAAAGGCTTTATTTTATTTATATTTTTAAATGTGGATGGATTTTTTCTGTTGTTGGAGTTGAAAATTGTCATCTGTTTTAGGGTCTTCCAGCTAGTTAGGGATTCTAGACATGGATAAGTTCACATCTCCTCAAGGAGAAAGGGTAGGTGATATTTTGTTTTGTGGAGGGTAAGAGTGTAAGACTAAGCTACTGAAGTGACCATCACTGCAAGTTGGAGATATAACATGTAATTAGAGGAAGAAGAAAGATTTTATTTTATGTTGTGTCTTGAACTACTATAGAAATTAGCTTGATCCAGTGAATTCTTAAAGGGTGTATGTGCTTTAGTGTTTTTCATGAACCTAATATCATTAAATTGTTTTCAATTTGTCTTTCATTTCTGCCAGGTGAAGAGAATGATTCTCCCAAAGCAGTTTCTCTGCATACACTCAGCTAGCTGTCAATGCATAAAAGGACATTTAAGTGAAAATGTCTTATTTTTAGTGTTTCAGCATTTGAATTGGAATCCCAAGCTAATTGCTGCTCTGTCAAGTGTGTGAATTAATTACTTATCAATAATGCTTAAGCTTGCATGGGATGTTATACATTTAATGAATTAATTAATTTATCAATATTACTTGGCAGCTTTGAGTTTTTCTGTTATTACAGTTACCAAAATTAATTAATTGGTTAACACAATAGGTTAGCAATACTGAAGATCGGGATAAGATGAATGAGGTTGAAGGTGTGAAATCTGAGTTGATTAATGTTGATGAGAGCAAGGATAGATTTCACAAAATGTGCAGGTTCACTAACTGTTTTCTTAAGTCAGAAGTTGTAGATTTCTTGTCTGAAGGTCAGTATCTAGAAAGCCCAGAGGTATGGATTTAATTACCCTATATACAACTAAAATCCATGTAGAAATCCTCATATGTAATCATTGTTTCGTATTCTTTGATCATTTTATATTTGTTAATCATATGATCAGACAAATCGCTGAATATTTTAATTGATTATCTTGGTACAATTCTTAGGTGTCATTACTATCTTTGTGATTGTTGTCTGGTGGTGTAGGCTGTTGAGTTTGGACGAAAGACTGCTAGCAAACTCTTCTTTTATCATGTTCTTGAGTATGTCCAAGCATTTTATTTGACGCTTTCAATTTCTGTTGTTTCAATTATGTTTTATCAGAAAGTTGACAATTCTATGGTGCCTTATTATTTTACTCTAGTGCCTTATTATTTTGATTTTATTTTTTGCATTTTTTTGGTGATTTTGATACTTTTTGTTTTCTTAATTTTTTTTTGTTTTTAGGTAACTACATCATCATTATTAACATAGAAATATTAATTCAATTTTGTTATTGATTTTGTATTTTTTACAATGCATTGAATTAGGATAGTTTGTATTGTGGAGTTATAGAGAACCGCCTTGGAATTTAGTTTACATAGAGCCCTTTAAAAGTGATAGTCGCTGTGATGCTAAGTTATGGCATAAAGACTTAGAAATCTATGTTAAGGATTCAAGTACAACTTCAAGAACCAATACAAGACCGTGAGGAGCTAACAAAGGAAATAGATGTGCTCAAAGAAAAACTTAAAAAGCAACAAACACGCCAAAAGGAAGAATAGGCTCGAGTGAAAGCTCAATTGGAAGCTCAACAAGCTCTTGTGAACTCTCTCATAGCACGCTTTGACAATGAAACAAACTAGACCCTAAAGGTACTCCTAAAGTTGCTTATGGTTTTAATACATTTTCGTAGATGATTCCCATTTTATATTAGTATACTTTAATTTGTATATGGATCTATTTATCACATTTTACTTGTGTCATGGTTGAAAAATGACAAATGTCCTATTATTTGGTTTGATAAATTTGGTTGGGTATGGCTGAGACATAAGTTGTGAATTGGTTGTGTTTGTTGAAACCGTGGACGGTGGAAATATCCAAGTTTTAGGAGAGGTTCTGTCGAAATATTACTAAATATTTTAGATAAAACTTAGTGAAAAAATTATAATTAGTGTTATATCTTCTTTCTAACTTTTTTGTTTCGGTTTTTCTTATTTACAGGAGTGCTGAAATGGTGACCATATGCTACCTTGAGGGCTCAAGAATGTTTTGATGCATAGAGACACTAATCTATGTTGGAACTTTTATGTTTTGGTTGAACTTTTATGTTAGAACTTTTATGTTTTGGTTGAACTAATCAATGTACTCACTAGCTAATGTTATTTTGTTTCAAGACAATTTTAGCTAAAAGGATCTTGTTTGACTTATGTATGTTTTTGCATATCATATACATGTAAACTTGCTTATTAAAATCGTTAATATATTAGTTAATTTAAAAAATAATTTATTAAATTATGCATGTAATTTGTAATAAAAAAAAGTTGTTACAAAATAATTAATTTGCTTTCATAACTAAAGAAAAAAAATGTTACAAAATCATGTTACATTTTGTAACAAAATTTTTTGATAGGAAAAAAATTGACTGTCATGAAAAATACCTTCAAGATCAAAATTTGTTATCACTTTTGTAACAGTTTCTGGTTTTTTGTATCAGAAAAAATTGTTACAAAATATGTTATTGAATTGTAACAGTTCCATTTTTCTTTACAAAAACTTTTTGTAACGGGACTTACTGCAATGGACCCTTTTTTTGTTACAAAAAACTTTTGTTTCAAAATTTTGACGTTTTGTAACAATATTTTTTGTTACAAATGCGCCTTTTTCTTGTAGTGATAGACTACCACACCAAGAAGTAAGGAAGATTTGAAATCCCTTCCACCTCATGTTAAATATGCATTTCTTGATGAGGACAATAAATTTCCAGTGATAATTGCAACCGATCTCTCCAATAAAGAGGAACAAAATCTTATTGAAGTTATCTGGAAATACAAGAAGGCGATTGGATGGAGCCTAAGTGACATTGTGGGAATAAGCCCTCAAGTATGCCTTCATAGAATTTTCTTGAAAGAGGGTGCTAAGCCAATCCGCCAATTACAAAGACAGTTGAACCCCACAATCCTCGATGTAGTCAAGAAAGAAGTAACTCGCCTCTTAGAAGCGGACATCATCTATCTCATCTCAGATAGTGAGTAGGTGAGCCCGGTCCAAGTGGTGCCAAAATAATCCGGAGTAACCATGGTGAAAACGGAGAATGGAGAGCTTGTTGCAAATTGGATTCAAAATGCTTGGCAGGTGTGCATTGATTACCGTCGTCTGAATCAAGCAACGCGGAAGGATCATTACCTGTTGCCATTTATAAATTAGATGTTGGATCTCTTGGCAAGTAAATCTCATTACTACTTCTTGGACGGATATACAGGATACTTCCAAATTTATATAGCTCCTGAAGATCAGAGGAAAACTACCTTCAGTTGTCCTTTTGAAACGTTTACATATAAAAGAATGTCGTTTGGCCTATGCAATGCACCGGCAACGTTCCAAAGGTGCATGACTAGTGTTTTCTCAGATCTTTTAGAAAATTGCATGGAAGTATTCATGGATGATTTTAGTGTTTCTGGTAGTTCTTTTGATGATTGCTTAGGAAACTTAGCTAGGGTACTAGAACGATGCACCACTACCAATCGTGTATTGAACTTTGAAAAATGCCACTTTATGGTGAAGCAAGGCATAGTATTGGGTCACATTGTATCTAGAGACAGAATTTTTGTCGACCCAACTAAGATTGATGTCATTTCAAGCCTACCTTACCCCCTCCTCGGTGAGGGATATTCGTTCCTTTCTTGGTCATGCAGGTTTCTATCGCCGTTTCATTAAGGATTTTAGCAAAGTTGCCTTATCCCTCTTTCGTCTACTTCAAAAGGATGTAGAATTTCATTTTGATGAGGATTGCAAAAAGGCTTTTAACAAATTGAAGGATGCGTTGACCACAACCCTTATTGTGCGAGGCCCAGATTGGAACCAACCTTTCGAGATCATGTGCGATGCCTCGAATCATGCCGTAGGTGCTGCGCTAGTATAGCACGATGGTAACGCTCCTTACACTATAGCATATGCTTCAAAAACTTTAGATTCAGCCCAGTCGAATTACACCACTACCGAAAAGGAGCTTTTAGCCATTGTTTTCGCACTAGATAAATTTTGACCTTATTTGCTAGGCTCTAAAGTGGTGGTGTATTCAGACCATGCCGCTTTGAAATATTTGCTGAAGAAAAAGGAGTCAAAGCCTAGGCTAATTAGGTGGATATTACTTTTGCAAGAATTTGATTTGGAGATTAAAGATAGGAGTGGGTCCTAAAATTTGATAGCAAACCATTTGAGTCGGCTTGAACATTTAACCTCGGATCCTACTCCTATCAATGACTCATTCCCTTTAGACACCTTGCAAGCAATATCCCAAAGCACCCCTTGGTTTGCCCCAATTTCCAATTATTTGGTCAGTCGCATTCCCCCTTCCCCCCTTTTCTAAGCATCAAAAGGATAAATTAATGATTGGTGCTAAGTATTACCTTTGGGATGATCCACATTTGTGGAGTCGTGGGGCGGACCAAGTAATTAGAAAGTGTATGCCAGAATCTGAATTTCAGTCTATCCTTCAATTTTGCCACTCATCTGAGAGTGGAGGTCACTTTGGCCCACAATGAACGGCAAGGAAAGTGCTAGACTGCGGATTCTGGTGGCCCACTTTATTTAGGGATGCCAACCAATTTTGCAAATCCTGTCATCAATGCCTGAAATCTGGAAATACCTCATAGAGAGATGAAATGCCCCAACAACCGATGATTTTTTTGTGAAATTTTTTATGTTTGGGGTATAGATTTCATTGGGGCCATTTCCAAATTCCAATGGGTTTGTTTACATTTTGCTAGCCATGGATTACGTCTCAAAATGGGTGGAAGCAATTCCTACCCGTTGTGATGACGCTAATACTGTTGCTTCATTTTTAAGGAACAATATCATTTATAGATTTGGGTTGCCACGAGCAATCGTGAGTGACCAAGGAACCCATTTCTGCAACAGGAAAATTGAAGCGTTATTGAAAAAATATGGGGTTCTTCACAAGGTTTCCACAACCTATCACCCTCAAACCAATGGGCAGGCAGAAGTATCCAATAGGGAGATTAAGAGAATCTTGGAAAAATGTGGTTAATCCACAAAGGAAATATTGGAGTTTTAGATTGGATGATGCTTTATAGGCATATAGGACCGCCTACAAGACCCCAATCGGAATGAGCCCCTTCCACATTGTCTTTGGGAAGCCTTGTCATCTTCCAGTTGAGATTCATCACAATGCATATAGACGATGAAGCATTGCAATCCAGATTTAAAAGGAGTAAGAACGGAACGTAAGCTCCAATTGGAGGAATTAGAATGTCTTAGGCTAGAGGCATATGATAATTTTAAGTTTTATAAGGAAAAGGCCAAGACATTCCATGACTAAAATATTAGGAGGAAGAGCTTTAAGATAGGTGATGAAGTGCTTGTGTACAACTCAAGGTTGCGATTAATGTCAAGAATGTTAAGATCTAGGTGGGATTGCCCCTTTAGAGTGGTGGATGTCAAGCCTTATGGGGTGGTTGAGGTGGTTCACCCTATCAGAGGAACTACATTCAAAATTAACGGTCATAGGGTAAAACCTTTCCACACACAACCCAAGCATGCCAAGGAGTTGGAGATCTTCCTCCTTGGGGAGGTCCCAAATCTTGATCATTGAAGCCATGCACATCCAACTTAGGACGCTAAATCAAAGTTCTAGGTGGGAGACACCGCACCATGGTAACATTGTTCTAACCTTGTCTTTTTTTTATATTTTTTACTTAATTGCTTTTTGTTATGTTGGATCACCTAGGATTAGTTTAATTTTTGAGTTAGGAAAGTTAATTTGAATATGGGTCATGAATGTTTGAATGTTTGTATGTTTGGGGTAGAAATTTTGGTTGAGCTAAGGTTTAATACCTTAGAATTTGAGAAAAAAATTTTGGAAAAATAGGGCATTGTGCGTGCGCACACCCTTGTGCGTACGCACATAATCTCTATATTTCGCGCTCTGTGCGTGCGCACCCTCCTGTGCGCGTGCACACTAGCTTGTGCATCCTCTGTTGAGAGCACTCATACAACTTTTGCGTGGGAGCCCCCTGTATTTTACGTCCTGTGCGTACGTACGCACACTCCCTTACACTCCTTTTGCTGGGAGTGTTGGCACGCCCTATGCGTATGAACCCCTATCCATTTTTATTTCTGTGCGTGCGCAGGGATCTGTGTGTGCATGCACACATGACCCATTCCCAAGTTAACTGGAAAAAAAAGGAAAAGAGAGATTCAGTCATCTGTGCGAGCGCACAGCTTTGTGCGTCCGCACAAATCGTTACACACCCTCTGCTGGAAGCACTCGCACGCCTTGTGCATCCGCATCCCCTCTGTTTCACTTCTTGTGCATGCGCACAGACTTGTGTGCGTACGTACACTCGTCGATCTGGGCGTTAATCAGGGAGAAAACCCTATTAACCCGGCAGCTTCCTTCATTCTTCTCCCTCCATTGCTATTGCGCCACTCTACCTAGACCCCTTCCGGCGACCCTGCCGCTACCGTGCCTGCCGCCGCCCCCTCTCTTTCTCTCTCTTTCTCTCTTTCTTCTTCTTTTCTTTCTTCTCTTTCTCTTTACTTTCTCCTTCCACCGGTGAGCTTTCCCGTCCTCTGTGGAGCTCCGGTGTGTCTTCGGCGAAGCTAATTGCCGTGATCTCGCAGTGACTATCACAAGTGCCACTGTTTACCTTCTCATCTTGCATTCTACATTCTCTTATTTTCAGGTTTTTATTTCTTTTGATGTTAATTTATGAGCTTGTTTAAATTTAATTGAATGCATTAGATTAAGTTTGTTGCCTTGTTTAATTATCTTTGTATTGCAAGTGTTTGATTTCTGAATTATTGGGTTGTTTTTTATTGAATTTGTGCTTAAATGTGAGAAGTTTGCACAATGCACATTAAGTGTTCGATGAAATGCCTAAGTGAAATTTTTGCTTGATTCATATGAAATGGCCATCATATGCACTCAACTTATCTCTTATTTGGCATATTCTATGATTTGTGCAACTTTAAATATGATTTTTGATGATGATCAACTTGAATTTATCAATGCATTTCCTTGTTTCTTGAACTTGAAGTGTCAAACACCCATGAGTTACATGACTTTGCTTCATTGTTATTGGGTGACTTGTCTATGAATGCATTGCTTGATTGAATTAGAGTATACATTGTTCATCATAGTAATTGACTTAGAGTAATCACATCACAAGTGCTCTTATTTTGATTATTTCATCAACCATCTTTTGCTTTATCTCAAGCACATTGTTTATGTGATTCTCACATCTTGCGAATGAACAAGTGATGTTCCACTTTGCTTGAATGGTTATTGTTATTGTGCACCTTTCTAATAATGAGCTTTCATGTCCACAACCCCAATACCCATTTCCTCAAAAAATTCAATTAAGTCATCTTGTGTTTGTTTAAGTTTGCTTGCATCTTAATTCTCTACACTTGCAACTTAATCACTTGATTGAGAAGCATTGAGCTTTGATTGTTTAATAGTGTGATTGCCGTTTTAACCGGCTAATGTGTGCGTTCTAATCACGCGCACTCTTGGAATGCACACATTGTTATCTCTTAAATCACACTATTTTGAAAAGCTTCTCAATTAAGCATCTTAATTTTTCTTTACATTGTTTGTGCTTCCTCGTTGTCCTTGTTTCGTTGTTACCATATGATCTTGAAATCTATTCTTTTATCTCTCCTTTTTAGGATGCGCAAAAAAGTCAAAGTGCCGGTTCCACAACCGGTGGACCCAGAGAATGATCCTCCATGTCCCTCCGATTGTCGGAGCAAGGAACTATACTCCTTTGCAAATCAAAGAGCCGACCTCCAATATTCCAAGCTTGAAAAAAGAGCAAGGTGGAGAGGTGACCTACGGACATCATGTTCAAGATCCCAATTGGTAACCAATTCATTCCATGTGGAGATTTGGATGGGTCCACAAAGAAGACATCCTCCAAGAGGAAAGAACCTGAGCCATCATCATCAAAACCACAGACTTCATCAACTCTGCTACCTTTTCTCTGGTCTCTTCCAGACACCTTCCAAGACATGTTGCATGATATCCACCACATGAAGCGTCTTGAGCACAAGCGTTTCGAATGGGTAGCGGCAAGACTAGAAGGAAGAGACCCCGGCCCAATTCCCACAGCCTCACCTGAGCTAGTTGTGGAGGCGGATGGCAAAAATAATCAACCCGTGCCCCAGTGCCCACCAGTTGAAGGTGGAGCCCTCTAGATCTCTATCTCCCGGATTATGCGCATGCACGGAGGACCGTGCATTGATTAAGTGTGGGGGAGGAATGGCAACTTTGGAGGGGTAAAATTCTCTTCCTAGACACTTGGCAAAACCTTCTAGTTTCTTTCTTTTTTGCACTTTTGTTCTTATTGCACTTTGCTTGGTTTCTTGTATATATTTTAGTTGCTTATAGTTCTATGGTAACGAATATTTGCCTTTGCATGTTGCATGGTAGAGTAAATAAGTTTGGTAAAATAGCAAGAAATTTTCATGAAATCTCTCTTAGGGCATTCCATTGATTGAATTGAAAAAATTATTTTTCAACTTATTTGAAATATCCTTTTTCATGGAACATAGAAAAGAGCTAGAACAACATATTTAGTGAGATTTGAGCCTTAATTGTGTGGTTACAAATTTTCAACTACAAAGTTTGTTCTTGTGTGTTATACTCCTTTTTTATTGTGATCTTAGATTTAATTAAATCTTTATGCTCTATATTTGGTGTTTGAATGCATTTAGTATGATTGAGGCCATTTTTGAAATTGAACTTACTAACCCATATGGCCAACCTTTATATTTACCTTTGTAACCCACTTTTGAGCCTTTTAATTTCTCTTTGTTCTAAATTAAAGCACATCATTCTCCCTAAGTGAAAAACTATTAATGTCCATGAATTGCATCTTTGATTAGTTTGGGTTGAGTAGTGTGTGTCACTCAAGTATGGGGGGATTTTTGGGAAAACATGGGTAATAAGTTCACTTTGGGAATTCATTGTGAAAAATTTAGAAAATTGGGTAAACACTCATGCATTCACTACTTGAAGCATATGTATCTCTTTTTAATGACAAAAGAAAAATATTGTTGTACATATTTTGTTTGCAATTATAAAAAATGAAAATGATGTGAAGTAAAAAGTGCATATGTGTGTTTATTGGAAAGGAAATACATAAGTGGATATGAGATAGGAGATAAATGGGAAGTTAGGGTATTTAGTTATGTGTACATAGGTTGATATAGGATTAGGTGGGACACTTGAGCTAATCAAAGATTTAATTCACTAAGTCCACTTAACCATATTAATCTTACCTTAATCCTAGCTCCATTACAACCCTCCGAAGACCTCATGATATTTGTTTTCATGCATCAAGTATTAGTTGATTGTTAGATAACTTGCAAATCTTTGAAAAATATGATTAAAGGAGAATTGAGTGATTAAGCCCTAAACACTGAGCGATTAGAGTGAATACACATCCAGTGAGGGGTTCGATCACTCAATTCTATGTTCTTATCTCTTATATTGCATCTTCTTGCAAGTTGTTGGTTAGTTTTTGGAAAATCTCAATTCAAATCTCTGGATATTGATCATATTGTATTGACTCTTTTCTTTGGCCCTAAGACTGGCTTGGGATTGATTGGAATTTCATGATTTGTTTTTGCCAAATTTCACTAAAGTAGATATGAGTAGGTAATATCTAGGATAGTTGCATGCATATAGTTAGAACATTGAATAAGTTGTTTGCCCTTTCATTCATCTTCTTTGATTGTGATTAGCATGAGAACATGCTAGTGTTTAAGTGTGGGAGAATTGATGAATCCATATTTGATGATAATTTTTTGTTGGAATTGAGTGGATTTTATCATATAAACCTACACTTATTTCCTTAAATAGCATGCTTTTGAGTTTTCCTCCTAAATTATGCTTGATTGTGAAAACATGCTCTTTTATGCTTAATTTAATCAATTTTATCCCATTTGCATTCCATTCGATACCTTGATATTTTTGGTGAGTGATTTCAGATGTAATAGGTAGGAATGGATTGATGGAAATGGAAGAGGAGCATGCAAGAGGGAGGAAACATGAAGAAACAAAGGAGGAAAGCATCGCAAAATGTGTGTGCACACAGCTTCATGTGCGTACGCATAGGTACCAGTACGTGACTTTATTGAAAAGTCATGTGGCTTGTGTTTTGGGGTTTTTCAAGGCCTAAATCTGATGGCCTAGAGCTCATATTAGAAGGGCAACACTTGAGGAAACATAGCATATCATTAGGAGTAGTTTTCGATAGTTTTATGAGGCTTTAGGTTTTAGTTTTTCTCTAAGTTTTCTCTCAAATTTCTTAGGATTTCCATTAGGGGTTTATATTCCAAGTGCTATTTCCATTTTTTATCTTGGATTTTTGCTTGCCTCCATTGTAAGTATTTCTTAACTACTTCCTTTTATAGCTACAATTTTGATACTCTTTCTTGTAGTTAAAGACATATGGTTAATATATATGCTTTTTGCAATTTTGATTTCTTGTTGATGAGTTTGATGATTGATGATTGTTATATGCTTGGTTGAGTTACTATTGTTGATTTTGATATTTTGTTGCTCATAGTTTCAAGTATTTTCTCAATTTTCTCATGTTTTATGTTTATGCCTACCAAGTGTTTGGGGAAATGTCAATTTTGATTATGGGTTAAATTTTCACCTCTTGGCCTGGGGGACATGAGCATATGGGTTACTAGAGTTGTAATGTCCAAAATTTAGTGATAATTTGTGGATTGTTAATTGCTCTTGTTTCCACTAACGGTAACTTTTTGCTAAGGCAATTAGTAAGTGAGTTAGGATTTGTGGATTAAGAACAATTATACTCACTTGATCTACTCTTCGATATTAAGGGTTAATTAACTAAGTGAGATTAATCCATCATAATTGTCATATTTGTGGTTACAACAAGGAAAGAATTTCCTAGATCATCCCAAGCCAAGATTCTACTTATGCTTTGAATCACACACACATATACATCCATTTCTTTTACATCTTATTTGTTCATATTACATACATAGTTCTGTAATTCCTTTGTTAGTTTATTAATTACAATTTTGGATTGTTCTTTTATTTCTTTAATTGCTTGTTTCTTTATTGAAAACCCTCTTGATTATCATAACCGAAATTTTGCACTTGTGGTCACTAATCCTTGGGAGACGACTCGGGATTCTACTCCTGGATTTAATTATTTTTAAATTGTGACACATTTGATCTAAACTTTGGTTGTGAGTCGCCTTATCGGTTGGGACTATACATGCAACGTTAAATTCCATCTTTTCGTCTTCTTTGGGAGAAAGAGATTTCCTAACCGATGATCCAGCACGCACCAGTCGTATAACTCGGTGATGTAATAATGTGGTCAAGGTATAACACGGAGTGCGGAGGAGTCCCTAAGTTCAAGTTGAATATTTTGTAAAACTAGATAATAAAAATGTAGAGCTTTGTTTTTTATAAATATTGAGAAAGAAATTTATTGCTACAATAAATTGAAGTGATAATTAGGCATGTATTATGATGAAATCAAGTCTGTTAGGTGTTGGTATATGGAATTTTTCTTAATTGAATGACTAGAAATTGAATAGCACCTAACGTGCATTAGTAGGGGAAGGTGAACTATTCTTATTCTTTGAAAAGTGCTATAAGAATACTATCGTGAGTAATGTTCAGATTTTGACAATTCAATAGCAACATTCTTAAGTTTTTAAGTTGGTAAAAGGATGAATAAAAAAGCTTAGCCCCTCACCTTTTTTTTTGTCTTTTTTAAAAGGTTTTTCCTACATTATTTGTTCACTGTTAATTGCATGTTGTGTTGTTGTCCTCTTCTCTCTAGTGTATCTTCTTATTTTCATTATGGATGATAAAGGATAAGGGGATGAGTGTGGTTGTACGAGGTAACCCTTATGGTTAGGTGAATGTAGACATAAAGAGTCGTGTTTCGCTCTTTAGTGATTCGGAACACTAGTTCATCTGAGCACTACGAATTGGGTGAGGGATGGTAGAGGGTTAATGTTGAGTTCCTTTCGTGTGGTGAGGGTGATAAATTTTGTGAGAAATAGGGAGATTGGTTGTATTTTTACATATACATGTGCATCCTTGTTGATTTGAATGTATGGTTTTCTTTTTTTATTGTCAATGTGGTATTTTAATTCAATTGAATTGTGCTCCTTTATAATTGCATCGCAACTCATAAACCTTTGTGTGGGAGTTTGAGTGCTTGATGGAATATTTAGATTATGCTCCTTTCTTAGGGATTTTCTTTCAATTTTTCAATCAAAGGAAGTTCAAAAGGGGTTTGTGGGTGAACTTGAGTAGTTACCCTAGTCATTCTAGGTTTGCATTATATAAAGGTTAGTCTAAGGCGATAGATTTTTTGTTTTATTTGGATGAGTTCTTACATGAAAGGTTTTCTCTTTATTGGTGTTTTGCGCTAAATCAAATCTTAAATGTTGAGGTTAGGAGTGATTTTGATGAGGGAATGTTGGTGTTCCTTATTTCAACTATTTCTTCAGGGGACTTGTAATCGATCACCGAGCTGTTGAGAGTTAGGGTGGATAGGCTATTTGTTAAGGATCATATAGGTAACCAGGTTTATAGGCATGGATTGGCATTTTGTATTTTTGCTTGTCACTTATGGATGTTTTATCTTGGTGTTTAGCTATGAAAGCGCCAACGCATAACATGAATGGTTTGAAAGACATTCTTAATAGGAAAAAGAAAAACAAAAAGGAAGGGTAGAGTACCAATGTGGACCGAGACACCGGCCTGGAAGTGGCACAGACGGAAGTGGTGGTTATGAAAAAGAGAAAGACAAACGTTGTTGAGTTAAAGGAAAAGTCCGTGGATGTGTTGCAAGCTAAGGAAGGAGGACAAGAAGTGGGTCTTTAGGAGGTTATTTCTACTTACGAAAATCAAAGGAAGCTTCATGAGTATAAACCTCATAAACGATGTTGGGGATGTTAGAGTTAGCCAATATTTACAAGTAACCAATGTTATGTTTGTTAGTCAATGGGTTATAGATTTATTTAGTCTAACAAAATCTTTCATATTGGCAGCATTGAGAATTTGCTAACCAATATTGTAGATTATTGGCGCATGACTTCTTTCTATTGGCAGCATTGAGAATTGGCTTTGTTGAAGGAGATAGGGGGATCTTAAGGCGGTGCAAAACTTGTCTAAGTCATTGAAAGAAGAAGAAAGTGATGAGCTAACATGATAGGACACTACTAAGAATTTTTTTTTAACGGCCATTTATTTTGCTTTTAGCAGCAATAAAAATAGTCATTAATATATTCACCGCAATTAGATATTAGCTGTCTTATGCTTTGTTGCTAAAAGATTTTAGCGACAATTATATATTTGCTAGTAAAGACCTTTTTAATGGTCGCTAAAAGTATATAATTGTCATTATAAGGTATAGTAATATTGAAAAATATATAATTATTGTAAAAGCATAAGTTAAATAAGATATATAGTGGCCATTATGTTATTGCTACTAAAAATTCACCACTAAAAGTGATTTTTGTTATAGTGGGAGCTATCAAGTCTAATGCTGAGGAGCTGACACAAGTTAGGAGTTAACATCAGAATTTGGAAGAGCAATTGAAAGAAGTTGGGGTGCAAAAATGAAAAATGGCTACCCGGATTCTGGAGTTGGAGAATGAGGTGTATGAAATGTGTCATAGGACTTTCATTGAGCTGTGAGCTAGATCAAGGTGCTCATCCCACAAGCAAATGTTGAACCAATAGATGTTACCAAGGTTGTCATTAATGACAAAGCTTGTCGATGATGATGGCCTTGTAAAGGGAGGGAATGACAGTGCCACTGTATTTGAAAAGGATGATTGATTATGTCTTGTGTTATTGAACTGTTTATGTTTAAAGTAGTTTAGTACTTTGGATATTTGTGTTTTGTTGAACTACATCCGATTTATATGATCGATTTGAATTTATATTTGACTGTGTATTGATGTACTAGCTCTGAATTGTAGTTATTAGTTTGTATATTTATTTCATTTTGACTATAAGTTTGAATCTGTTTTATATACATCGATTTTGATATCCAACATTTTGGTGTTGGTTCTCTTGTCCTAGGGATTGAAATGGTGCATCATAACAAGTAAAAGTATAATGTGTAAAATTTAAAAAAAAATACGAAATTATAATTTATTGAAAGGCACCAATGGTGGACGAAATTGTGATCACATCAATATAGCATTAATGTATTTATTGTAGAATTGTGGAACTTAGGATTTTTTGGTACGAGTGGGCACAATTCCGTTCAACTAACCAGCAAGTGTACTGGGTCGTCCAAGTAATACCTTACGTGAGTAAGGGTCGAATCCACAGAGATTATTGGTTTGAAGCAATCAATATTTATTTTATTAATCTTAGTCAGGAGCCCAATAGGATTTAAAAAAGTGAAATTACAAGATTTGATTATAAAAATAAAAGGGAATAACAGTGTTACTTGTTGTGCAGTAATGAGAAACATGTTGGAGTTTTGGAGATGCTTTGTCCTTTGAATTTCTACTTTTCCTTGAGATCCTCTTCTCACACGCAAGGTCTATCCATGGCAAGCTCTATGTAGGGTGTCACCGTTGTCAATGGCTACTTCCCATCCTCGCAGTGAAAACTATGCTCACGCACTCTGTCACAGTACGGCTAATCACCGGTTGGTTCCCGCTCCTACTGGAATAGAATCCCTCTTTTGCGTCTGTCACTAACGCCCAGCAGGTTAAAGTTTGAAGCACGTCACAGCCATTCAATCCGGAATCCTACTCGGAATACCACAGACAAGGTTTAGACTTTCCGGATTCTCATGAATGCCGCCATCAATCCGGCTTATACCACGAAGATTCTGTTGGGGAATCTAAGAGATATTCATTCAATCTGATGTAGAACGGAGGTGGTTGTCAGGCACACGTTCATGGGTTGAGGAAGGTGATGAGTGTCACGGATCATCACCTTCTCCACAGTTAAGCGCGAATAAACATCTTAGATAAGAACAAGCGTGTTTGAATGGAAAACAAAGGAATTGTATTAAATCATCGAGACGCTGCAGAGCTCCTCACCCCCAACAATGGAGTTTAGAGACTCATGCCGTCACAAAGTATGTAATTCAGATCTGAAAAAATGTCATGAGGTACAGAATAATTCTCTAAAAGTTGTTTAAATAGTAAACTAGTAACCTAGGTTACAGAATATGAGTAAACTAAGATAATTGGTGCAGAAATCCACTTCTGGGGCCCACTTGGTGTGTGCTGGGGCTGAGACTAATGCTTTCCACGTGTGGAGGCCTTTCTTGGCGTCAAACTCCAGGTTTTGACGTGTTTTGGGCGTTCAACTCCGGATCATGACGTTTTTTTAGCGTTTAACTCCAGACAGCAGCATGAACTTGGCGTTTAACGCCAAGTTACGTCGTCTATCCTCACGCAAAGTATGGACTATTATATATTGCTGGAAAGCCCTGGATGTCTACTTTCCAACGCCGTTGAGAGCGCGCCAATTGGACTCCTGTAGCTCCAGAAAATCCATTTCGAGTGCAGGGAGGTCAGGATCCAACAGCATCAGCAGTCCTTTTTCAGCCTAAGTCAGATTTTTGCTCAGTTCCCTCAATTTCAGCCAGAAAATACCTGAAATCACAGAAAAATACACACACTCATAGTAAAGTCCAGAAATATGATTTTTGCTTAAAAACTAATAATATTTAACTAAAAACTAATTGAAACATGCTAAAATCTACATGAAATTACCCCCAAAAAGCGTACAAAATATCCACTCATCACAACACCAAACTTAAACTGTTGCTTGTCCTCAAGCAACTAGATGAATAAAATAGGTTCTAACAAAAATTAGGAAGTAATAATATTTTTGAGTTTTAAATGAGGCTCGGATTTATTAGATGAGCGGGGCTTGTAGCTTTTTGTCTCTGAACAGTTTTGGCATCCCTCTGTATCTTTAAATTTTCAGAATAATTGGCATCCTTAGGAACTCAGAAGTCAGATAGTATTATTGACTCTCCTAGTGTAGTATGTTGATTCTTGAACACAGTTATTTTATGAGTCTTGGCTGTGGCCCTAAGCACTTTGTTTTCCAGTATTACCACCGGATACATAAATGCCACAGACACATAACTGGGTGAACCTTTTCAGATTGTGACTCAGCTTTGCTAGAGTCCCCAGTCAGTGGTGTCCAGAGCTCTTAAGCACACTCTTTTGCTTTGGATCACGACTTTAACCACTCAGTCTCAAGCTTTTCACTTGGACCTTCATGACACAAGCACATGGTTAGGGACAGCTTGATTTAGCCGCTTAGGCCTGGATTTTATTTCCTTGGGCCCTCCTATCCATAGATGCTCAAAGCCTTGGATCCTTTTTACCCTTGCCTTTTGGTTTTAAGGGCTGCTTGGCTTTTATTCCTTTTGATTGTAATATATATATATATATATATATATATATATATTTTTTTTGACTGCTTTTTCTTGCTTCAAGAATCAATTTCATGATTTTCAGATCATCAATAATATTTTTCGTGTTCCTCATCCTTTCAGGAGCCAATATTCATCAAATTCAAATACAATTTATGCACTGTTCAAGCATTCATTCAGAGAACAAAAAGTATTGCCACCACATATAATTAATTATAAATTTTATTATTAAGAACTCGAAAAATATAGATTACTTCTTTATTCTAAAATAAAATCTACTACTTTATTCATGCCTGATGATGATGAGAAAAATAAACTATAGCTTAATTGGAAATAAAATCAAAATAGACATACTAATTACTACTACTACTATATATCTCCTAAGGTAGATTTCTGAAATAATACTATCACAGAGTTAAAGCTGGAATTAGAACTTAACAACCTGTATTTTGGGAAGTGGATGTTCCTCTAGTCTGTGGGTGCCTTCAAGAATTAATTTCTGACACTTCAGCTCCCTTAAGTTCACATCCTTGCTCTTCCTGTTCTCTTAGGTGCCATGATCTTAATGAGTTTTAGCTCAGTGATCATGGCAAATCACACCAAACTTAGAGGTTTGCTTGTCCTCAAGCAAAGAAAGGAAAGGAGAGGAGTAGAAGGAAAGGCATTTTCATAAAAAGATAAGATGAGTTTGAAAAAGATTTGAAAAAGATTTAGATTGGAAAAAGATTTGGGCTTATGAATTAAGATATATTTGATATTTTTGAAAAAGGGATTTTAGAAATTAGGATTAAAATTTTTGGAATTGAAGGATAACATTTTGAAACATGTTGATGCCAGAAATCATGAATTAAAACATAAAAATTTGGAAAAATTATAAAGAAAAACGAAATTGTACCTCCTCCCACCATCCTGGCGTTAAACGCCCACATGATGCATGTGTTGGGCGTTTAACGCCCAATAGTTGCTTCTCCTGGGCGTTCAACGCCCATTTGGTGCTTCTTTCTGGCGTTGAACGCCAAGAAGTCCTTCTTTACTGGGCGTTTTTCTAAACGCCCAGAATGCTAGCAGATTGGCGTTAAACGCCCAGAAGGTGCATCTTTCTGGCGTTTAACGCCCAGAAGATGCTCCTTGCTGGCGTTTAACGCCCAGATAGCTACCCTTACTGGCGTTAAACGCCCAGTGGGTGCTTCTGTTGGGCGTTTAACGCCCACAGTGTTTCTTACTGGCTTTTCATGCCAGTGAGCTTCCAAATTTCCCTGTAACTCTGTGACTTCAACCAATTGCTAATTCACCTTTTGAAGATACTTGGACTTAAACCTGTAAAAAAAGAAAATTTATTTAATTAGTAAATAAACTTTGTAAATGGCTGGGTTGCCTCCCAGCAAGCGCTTCTTTAATGTCATTAGCTGGACTATCACTGAGTTTTAATCAAGTCTCAGTTTTGAGCATTCTTGCTCAAAATTGCCTTCAAGATAATGTTTGACTCTTTGTCCATTAACAATGAACTTTTTGTTAGAGTCATTATCCTGAAGCTCTATGTATCCATATGGTGATACGTTTGTAATGACATATGGACCTCTCCACCGGGACTTTAATTTCCCGGGGAATAATTTGAGCCTTGAATTAAATAACAGAACTTTCTGTCCTGGCTCAAAGACTCTGGATGACAATTTCTTATCATGCCATCTTTTTGCTTTCTCTTTGTAAATCTTTGCATTTTCGAAAGCATTGAGTCTAAATTCCTCTAGCTCATTTAGCTGGAGCAATCGTCTTTCTCCAGCTAACTTGGCATCAAGGTTCAGGAATCTGGTTGCCCAGTAGGCCTTGTGTTCCAGTTCCACTGGCAAGTGACACGCCTTTCCATACACAAGCTGGTATGGAGAGGTCCCTATAGGGGTCTTAAATGCTGTTCTGTATGCCCACAGAGCATCATCCAAGCTTCTTGCCCAATCCTTTCTACGGTTAATTACAGTCCGTTCCAGGATTCTTTTGAGTTCTCTATTTGAGACTTCAGCTTGCCCATTAGTTGTGGATGATATGGAGTAGCCACCCTGTGGTTGACTCCATAACGTACCAGAGCAGAGTAAAGCTGTTTATTACAGAAATGAGTGCCCCCATCACTGATTAACACTCTAGGGACACCAAATCTGCTGAAGATGTGTTTCTGGAGGAATTTTAACACTGTTTTAGTGTCATTGGTGGGTGTTGCAATAGCCTCCACCCATTTGGATACATAATCCACTGCCACCAGAATATAAGTGTTTGAGTATGATGGTGGGAAAGGTCCCATGAAGTCAATACCCCATACATCAAACAACTCAATCTCCAAGATTCCTTGTTGAGGCATAGCATAACTGTGGGGCAGGTTGCCTGATCTCTGGCAACTATCACAGTTAAGCACAAATGCTCGGGAATCTTTATAGAGAGTAGGCCAGTAGAAGCCACTCTGGAGGACTCTTGTGGCTGTTCGTTCACTTCCAAAATGTCCTCCATACTGTGATCCATGGCAATGCCAGAGGATCTTCTGTGCTTCTTCTTTAGGCACACATCTACGGATTACTCCGTCTGCACATCTCTTAAAGAGATATGGTTCATCCCAAAGATAGTATTTTGCATCTGTGATTAATTTCTTTGATTGCACCTTACTGTACTCCTTGGGTATGAATCTCACTGCCTTGTAGTTTGCAATGTCTGCAAACCATGGCACTTCCTGGACGGCTAGTAATTGCTCATCCGGAAAGGTTTCAGAAATTTCAGTGAGAGGGAGGGGCGCCCCCCCACTGGTTCTATTCGGGATAGGTGATCTGCTACTTGATTTTCTGTCCCTTTTCTGTCTCTTATTTCTATATCAAACTCTTGCAGAAGCAGCACCCATCTGATGAGTCTGGGTTTTGAATCTTGCTTTTGAGTAGATATTTAAGAGCAGCATGATCAGTGTACACAATCACTTTTGATCCTACTAAGTAGGATCTGAATTTGTCAATGGCGTAAACCACTGCAAGTAGCTCTTTTTCTGTGGTGTGTAATTCTTCTGTGCATCATTTAGCACACGGCTGGCATAGTAAATGACATGTAGAAGCTTGTCATGCCTTTGCCCCAACACTGCACCAATGGCATGGTCACTGGCATCACACATTAGTTCAAATGGTAATGTCCAGTCTGGTGCAGAGATGATTGGTGCTGTAACCAATTTAGCTTTCAGAGTTTCAAATGCCTGCAGACACTCCTCATCAAAGATAAATGGCGTGTCTGCAGCTAGCAGGTTGCTCAGAGGTTTGGCGATTTTTGAAAAATCCTTTATAAACCTTCTATAGAACCCTGCATGTCCCAGAAAACTTCTGATTGCCTTAACATTAGCAGGTGGTGGTAATTTTTCAATTACTTCTACTTTAGCTTGGTCCACCTCTATCCCTTGTTCGAAATTTTGTGCCCAAGGACAATTCCTTCAGTCACCATAAAGTGACATTTTTCCCAGTTTAAAACCAGGTTAGTCTCTTGGCATCTTTTCAGAACAAGTGCTAAATGGTTAAGGCAGGAGCTGAATGAGTCTCCAAATACTGAAAAGTCATCCATGAAGACTTCCAGAAATTTTTCCACCATATCAGAGAAAATTGAGAGCATGCACCTCTGAAAGGTTGCAGGTGCATTGCACAGGCCAAATGGCATCCTTCTGTATGCAAATACTCCAGATGGACATGTGAAGGCCGTTTTCTCCTGATCCTGGGGATCTACTGCAATTTGATTATAACCTGAATATCCATCCAGGAAGCAGTAGTATTCATGACCTGCTAGTCTTTCTAGCATCTGGTCTATGAAGGTAAAGGAAATGATCCTTCTCTGGCTGTATTGAGTCTTCTGTAATCAATGCACATACGCCACCCTGTAACTGTCCTTGTAGGAACCAGTTCATTTTTTCATTATGAACCACTGTCATGCCACCCTTCTTAGGGACAACTTGAACAGGGCTCACCCAGGGGCTGTCAGAAATAGGATAAATAATCCCAGCCTCTAGTAATTTAGTGACCTCTTTTTGCACCACTTCTTTCATAGCTGGGTTCAGCCGCCTTTGTGGTTGAACCACTGGCTTGGCGTCATCCTCCAGCAAGATTTTGTGCATGCATCTGGCTGGGCTAATGCCCTTAAGATCACTAATGGACCACCCAAGAGCTGTCTTGTGCGTCCTTAGCACTTGAATTAGTGCTTCCTCTTCCTGTGGCTCTAAGGTAGAGCTTATAATTACAGGAAAGGTTTCACCTTCTCCAGAAATGCATATTTCAGGGATGGTGGCAATGGTTTGAGCTCGGGTTTTGGAGGTTTCTCCTCTTCTTGATGAATTTTCAGAGGTTCTATTATCTTCTCTGATTCCTCCAAATCAGGCTGAACATCCTTAAAGATGTCCTCTAGCTCTGATTCGAGACTCTCAGCCATATTGACCTCTCTTACCAGAGAATCAATAAGATCAACTCATGCAGTCATTTGGGGTGTCTGGATGTTGCATGGCTTTAACAACATTCAACTTGAACTCCTCCTCATTGACTCTCAAGGTTACTTCCCTTTTTGGACATCAATGAGGGTTCGGCCAGTTGCTAGGAAAGGTCTTCCTAGAATGAGAGTTGCACTCTTGTGCTCCTCCATTTCCAGCACCACAAAGTCAGTAGGAAAGGCAAATGGCCCAACTTGACAATCATGTCTTCAATCACGCCTGATGGGTATTTAATGGAGCCATCAGCAAGTTGAAGACATATCCTGGTTGGTTTAATTTCTTCAGCTAAACCAAGCTTTCTGATAGTAGATGCAGGTATTAAGTTGATACTTGCCCCAAGATCACATAAAGCTTGCTTGGTGCAACACCTTCTAATGTGCATGGTATCATAAAGCTCCCAGGATCTTTAAGCTTCTCAGGTAAGCTTTTCAGAATGACTGCACTGCATTCTTCAGTGAGGTAAACTTTTTCAGTTTCCCTCCAATCCTTCTTATGACTTAAGATCTCTTTCATGAACTTAGCATAAGAGGGTATTTGCTCAAGTGCTTCTGCAAACGGAATCTTTATTTCAAGAGTCCTGAGATAGTCGCAAAGCGGGCAAATTGCTTATCCTGTTCCGCTTGGCGGAGTTTTGAGGATAAGGCATTTTGGCTTTGTATTCCTCAACCTTAGTTGCTGCAGTTTTATACCTACAGAAGTGGGTTGGGAAGCCTTTTAGAAAGGTCAGTACTTGTATGTGACTGATTCCCCACTGGCATTTGAATGCTAGTGGTGGGAGCTGGAGTGGCGTCAAACGCCACTTCCTTGTTTTTACTGGCGTTGGACGCCAGAACCATGCTCCTTTTGGGCGTTCAACGCCAGATCCATGCTTGTTTCTGGCGTTGAACGCCAGGAATAAGCATGGTTTTGGCGTTCAGCGCCAGCTTTATCCCGTTCTGGGCTCTGCTTGTCCTCAGAGGGATTTTAGTAGCCATTTGTTCATTTCCTGTCTTCTTGCTACTTTGAGGTGAGGTATTTAATGTTTTCCACTTCTTAATTGAACTGCTTGGCATTTTCTGTTATTTGTTTTGACAGTTGCTTTTCTGTCTGCTTTAGTTGTACTTCCATGTTCCTGTTAGCCATTCTTGTTTCCTGTAATATTTCTTTGAATTCGGCTAGCTGCTGAGTTAGAAAATCTAATTGCTGATTGAATTCATTAGCCTGATCCACCGGACTGAGTTCTGCAGTTACTGTTTTAGCTTCTTCTTTCATGGAAGATTCACTGTTCAGATACAGATGCTGATTTCTGGCAATTGTATCAATGAGCTCTTGAGCTTCTTCAATTGTTTTTCTCATATGTATAGATCCACCAGCTGAGTGGTCTAGAGAAATCTGAGCTTTTTCTGTAAGCCCATAGTAGAAGATGTCTAATTGCACCCATTCTGAAAACATTTCAGAGGGGCATTTTCTTAGCTCTCTCTGTATCTCTCCCAAGCATCATAAAGGGATTCATTATCTCCTTGTTGAAGCCTTGGATGTTTAGCCTTAGCTGTGTCATTCGTTTGGGAGGGAAATAGTGATTCAGGAATTTTTCTGACAGCTGTTTCCATGTTTTATGCTGTTCTTAGGCTGGTTATTTAACCACCTCTTAGCTTGATCTTTTACAGCAAATGGAAACAGTAGTAATTGTAGACATCCTGATCCACTTCTTTATCATATGTATCAGCAATTTGCAGAAATTGTGCCAGAAATTCTGTAGGTTCTTCATGTGGAAGACCAGAGTACTGACAGTTTTGCTGCACCATGATAATGAGCTGAGGATTCAGCTCAAAGCTACTAACTCCAATGGAGGGTATACAGATACTACTCCATATGAAGCAGTAGTGGGGTTAGCATATGACCCCAGAGTCCTCTTGGACTGTTCATTCCTACTTGCTTCCATGATTGAATACAAGTTGAGAATTTATAGTTTGAAATATGGTGATGGAATAAATAAAAGTGGAATATATAAAAAATATTTTTTTTTTTTGAAATATTTTGTGAAATATATATATATATATTTTTTTAAGTAAAATAAAACGAAATAAATAAAAGAAAGTGGAAATATTTTGAAATTGAAAATTGAATTTTTAATGTAAAATTTTCGAAAAAGTAGTTTTAAAAATAATTAGAAAATAAAATTTTTTGAATTTTGAATTTTATGATGAAAGAAAAAAACACACAAAGACACAAGACTTAAAATTTTTAGATCTAATGCTCCTTATTTAGAAAACACCAAACTTAAAGTTTGGCACAAGATTAAATGGAGAAAAATTGTTTTTGAAAAGGTTCCAAGCGTAAACCCAATGGATTAAATATAACACTTGTTCTAAATATTCCAATTAATGCTTTAGAAAGAACAAAAGTGAACAAGAAAAGACACAAAACAAGAAAAATTCAAGATCTAACAAGAAAATAAACAAGAACAACTTGAAGATCAATGAAGAACCAAGAGCAAAAACACGAAAATTTTAGAGAAAAATAAAATATGCAATTAACACCAAACTTAGAACAAGACACTAAACTCACGAAAATTAGCAATTAATTAAAAGAAAAATAATAAATTTTGAAAAGAAATTTTTGAAAAGAAACTATCCTATCAATATGATTAATGACTCTATAAAAAAATAAGAACAAAAATAAAAATAAATTATTCCTAATCTAAGAAATAAAATAAGCCTTCAATTGTCCAAACTCAATAATCCCCGGCAACGGCGCCAAAAACTTGGTGGACGAAATTGTGATCACATCAATATAGCATTAATGTATTTATTGTAGAATTGTGGAACTTAGGATTTTTGGTACGAGTGGGCACAATTCGTTCAACTAACCAGCAAGTGTACTGGGTCGTCCAAGTAATACCTTACGTGAGTAAGGGTCGAATCCACAGAGATTATTGGTTTGAAGCAATCAATATTTATTTTATTAATCTTAGTCAGGAGCCCAATAGGATTTAAAAAAGTGAAATTACAAGATTTGATTATAAAAATAAAAGGGAAAACAGTGTTACTTGTTGTGCAGTAATGAGAAACATGTTGGAGTTTTGGAGATGCTTTGTCCTTTGAATTCTACTTTCCTTGAGATCTCTTCTCACACGCAAGGTCTATCCATGGCAAGCTCTATGTAGGGTGTCACCGTTGTCAATGGCTACTTCCCATCCTCGCAGTGAAAACTATGCTCACGCACTCTGTCACAGTACGGCTAATCACCGGTTGGTTCCTCCTACTGGAATAGAATCCCTCTTTTGCGTCTGTCACTAACGCCCAGCAGGTTAAAGTTTGAAGCACGTCACAGCCATTCAATCCCGGAATCCTACTCGGAATACCACAGACAAGGTTTAGACTTTCCGGATTCTCATGAATGCCGCCATCAATCCGGCTTATACCACGAAGATTCTGTTGGGGAATCTAAGAGATATTCATTCAATCTGATGTAGAACGGAGGTGGTTGTCAGGCACACGTTCATGGGTTGAGGAAGGTGATGAGTGTCACGGATCATCACCTTCTCCACAGTTAAGCGCGAATAAACATCTTAGATAAGAACAAGCGTGTTTGAATGGAAAACAAAGGAATTGTATTAAATCATCGAGACGCTGCAGAGCTCCTCACCCCCAACAATGGAGTTTAGAGACTCATGCCGTCACAAAGTATGTAATTCAGATCTGAAAAAATGTCATGAGGTACAGAATAATTCTCTAAAAGTTGTTTAAATAGTAAACTAGTAACCTAGGTTTACAGAATATGAGTAAACTAAGATAATTGGTGCAGAAATCCACTTCTGGGGCCCACTTGGTGTGTGCTGGGGCTGAGACTAATGCTTTCCACGTGTGGAGGCCTTTCTTGGCGTCAAACTCCAGGTTTTGACGTGTTTTGGGCGTTCAACTCCGGATCATGACGTTTTTTTAGCGTTTAACTCCAGACAGCAGCATGAACTTGGCGTTTAACGCCAAGTTACGTCGTCTATCCTCACGCAAAGTATGGACTATTATATATTGCTGGAAAGCCCTGGATGTCTACTTTCCAACGCCATTGAGAGCGCGCCAATTGGACTCCTGTAGCTCCAGAAAATCCATTTCGAGTGCAGGGAGGTCAGGATCCAACAGCATCAGCAGTCCTTTTTCAGCCTAAGTCAGATTTTTGCTCAGTTCCCTCAATTTCAGCCAGAAAATACCTGAAATCACAGAAAAATACACACACTCATAGTAAAGTCCAGAAATATGATTTTTGCTTAAAAACTAATAATATTTAACTAAAAACTAATTGAAACATGCTAAAATCTACATGAAATTACCCCCAAAAAGCGTACAAAATATCCGCTCATCAACCAACCATTGAGGGAAGTCTAAGGTGAAAAGCCTCATTAAAACTTCTCTAAGCAAAATTCAGTGTTGGACAAAAAACTTATAAGTAGGAAAAAGAGTATCTTCTAACATATGTCTTTACAAATAAAAATAACTATGAAACAAATTAAGTGAAGAAATTTTCCAAGTACCAGATAGTTTTGTTTCACACAATGCCTGGAGTGAGTAGGCGTCCTTTCTAAGCGCACTTTGAATTCACAATGGTCCTTCCCATGACGCGGCAAGCTTGCGTTAGCTCGATGGTTTTCTAACTTCTTTCGTCATCCTCAAAATAAGGTCCCGTTGTTTGAACGTCTGGTGTTTGACCTTCTTATTATATTTTTATTGAATGAAAAAATTGCATACACTGTTGTTTGAGTAGGGCTATATCGCGCTCTTCCTTCAACGTGTTAACAATGTCACCATATAGTTCAGTTCTTAGGGATCATTTTGAGACTTCGATTAGTAGCATGGAGTCTTCTCTATAGACTACTTGGAAGGGAGTTTTATTTCACAAATACAAAGGTGCGTGATGAGACCGAGTTACCAATGGCCTGGGGTCGGTAATTAAGGGACGCTATCGTTAAAATTAATTTTTTAAAAACTTTTTCGAAAATTAAATTTACCACCGTCAATGCCCGTTGGTAAAGTTTCACGCCACCTTGGTGCCAAGTGGCGTGCATCGACACCATTTCTTACCAATTTCCAAGCCATCAATAATATAATATAATATAAAATTAATTATCGAAATTCTGGTCATTGGTAATATTAAAATTAATTATTTTAATTAATTAATTAATTAATTATAATGTCATTATTTAGTGATCTTAAAGATTGAAGAAAGTATGAATAAGGAGGTAATTACATGAAGAAAATGAATATTTTGTTTACAAATACATGGATGCGTACGCATCATCATATGTATTGTGGAATTTATTGCCGAAAAAAATTCCTGTGTCTCTTTATTAGTATCTGTGTCGAATATTAAAAAATTAGTTTATATTTAAATATCAATAAAATATTAAGATATTATTATAATTTATAAAAAAATCTTTATATATATATATATATATATATATATATATATATATATCGTTTTCATGTGTAACAAAAATAAAAATTAATATATAAATATATAATTGAAAAATGTTGGAACTAACTCTTAATGCCCAAATCAAATTAATTGAATTTTAATATAATAAAATTAAAGTTTTAACTGAAAAAAACACACACACTTGTGATTCCCAATTTCCCAACCCAAATCACAAGCTGCATCGAGTTTACATTTTTGTTTGATTAGAGCATTTCGATAACTATTATTGGACTGTTCCCAAAGGTATATTCCATATATAATGGTTGATCCCAACTGAAATACGTGTTAGGCAGGGCAAATCCAAATGCCCATAACCCTTTTTTTGTCTTTGGAAATTATTGATGAGCCTTAGTTGGAAATGCATTTTGAAAAAACTTGCCAAGTGGGAAAACAACTTAATCATTCATCACACATTTTATATGTATTTTGATATGGATAATGTATTCTTCCTCTAACAAACACACAACATGGACTCTCCTCACATGTGATATTATTAATGCATTGACTTGGAGGGGGAAAAGAACACTAAAGAGAGAGAAAAAGACAAATTCCTCACTAATTGGCAAAAGGGTTTCTCACTGTGTGCCCTATTCTTTTTACCCTTGGAGTCAATATGTGAAATGACTCCTCTAAATAACTAACTCATAACAACCTACTTTCAAAAGCCGTTTAGTTTAATTAAATAATTTTCCTTTCTAAGTCCAAATAAAAGTCCATTGTCATACCCCATTAAACATATTTGCTTTATTTCTTTTTTCTTACTTTTCTATGAAATGTTCACTGAACGCAGTTTTAAATGACATGTATTAATGGACACCTTCTTAAAGAAAAATAAATTATTAGTAATATTTTGTACGGCTTGAAGACCTTTACACAAAGACTAATGAAGCATTTTTCTTCGTTCTTTCCTTTCCCAACCGTAAAGAGAGGGGGAAAAAAATAAACAAAGCTTTGTGCACGATTACTGAACTTTTATATATCTATACCTAGTTCAAATTACAATATTCAATGTTTTTTTTTATATATATATATATAAAAGCTAAGATGAAAAAGAAAATTAAATCCAATCTTTTTAAAAAGCTTTGTAACCTAATGGAAGCAAACTAAGTATATCTTTTATGACCAGACCACAAAAAATACCTTTTGAGAAAAGCTATTTACGTGATAAAGTTGAGTATTTTATAAACATTTATAGTAGGTAAATTAAAGAGACAGAAATAGTTGAATTTTATATTCTTATTATGGCTCTTAGAATTGAATTGAATTTAGGAACTAGTCAATAGATCGATCTAATTAAAACAGAAATTAGTTATCAATAAATCAGTTAAAAACTGAAAAACTGGATCAAAAAATCTATAAATTGATTCAATATTTTACTCGTTAATTGGTTTAAACTAATAAAGCATAAATAATTTTTTAAAAAAATATATATATTTATTATAAATATACTATTTTATTATATTCAATTTAACTTTAATTAAATTTCAATAAACTGTTAAACTTTTGAACCTTAGTTTGATTTTTATGTACTTTTGATATTGGAATTTTTTTTTAAATAAAATAACTACCAATCCCGTTTATATGTTAAAAAAATTAAAAGTGAATGTTACCATACTCTTTGTAAAGTAGCATGTAACTTATTCTGTATGATGTGTCACTTTTTAATTAGTTATTAGGTTAACTACGGTTAGACTATTTTATAATTAAATTAATTTTTAAATAAAATATTAAAAATAGAAACATGACTTTTTTTTTTCTAAATCATTTTCAGAAGATGTATTCTAACCCTCTGTAATGACTTTTGGCCTTTCGCTCCTCCCTCATTTCTTCATCCTCGTCGTTCCTCCCAAGCAGCACCACCTCGTTGATTGTAATCAAATTATAAGCCAACTGAATAACTAAAGAAAAACTGATAGGGAGTTTCAAGAACGCAGAGAAGGGAAAAAACTAACTTGTCAAAGCACGGTGAAGCAGACTCTGACCAGGGGTGATAGCAGTGATGGACGAGGACGCGATGATTAGAGACGCACCAGAGTAAGGAGACACGACGATGCATAGCAGGGGAGCCACAGACGCGACGGCGTAGTGTTAGAGACACACCAGAGCTAGCGAGACAAATAAGAGGAGCAAGCAATCGTAACTTTTGGATTCTGGAGTTCGGGTATTCGAGACTTTAGGAGAGGCTGACTGGTGAGGAAGAGTTGTTGAGTGACATTGAGAGAGAACGAGGATGACTTTAGGATTAGGGCCTACGTTAACGTGATTTGGAAAATTAAAACAATCAGTTTCTAATCTTTTAATAAATTATATATTTACCCCTTTTAAAAATTTAATTACAATATAATCTAGCTATGGTTAAGATAGTAATTCAAACTAAAAGCAAATATCCAATTAAAATGTGACACATCATAACAGTGGTGGAGTTTGAAACAAAATTTTAGAGAAACAAAAATTTAACATTAAAATTTAACAATAATATTGATATTAAAAAAATTATAAATATAATTATTCTTTAAGTCTATTACTAATAATAAAGTATTTGAACCAATTGAACTATTTTTTATTTTTCAAAAAAATACTACTAATTTTATTTTAAAAAAATTTGAGAGAAATCACGACTCTATTATTTCAACTAAGTTCCGCTCTTGCATCATAAAAAATAATTTATATATTATTTTAAAAAAAAGTTTAATAGAATTTACCAAAATTAAATGCATCTTGTTTACGGCATATATGATATATCTAACGCGTTCTCACCGTAAACAACATTAAAAATGTACATTCTCTTTTTTTTACAAGACTAAAATGATGTCAAACAATTTATTTTATTTCACCAAAATGTCCTATAATAATCATTATATGTATATATATGTAACAATTATTATTTAGTTGATTCAAATAATAGTAATATATAAAAATATTATTCTAATAGATTTTATTTATTTTTAATATTTATTACATGATATAAAATTTTTTAACTTGTTACAAAAATATTTATACTAAAAGTTTGTTGTATATTTCATGATTAATAATAAAAACTAAAAATAAATAAAATTTATTGCAATAATGACGAATATTTTATATTATTATTATTATTATTTGGATCAACTAATAAATAAAAAACACTAATTTATATATAATTATAATGATTATTAAAAAGTATTCTAATCAAATAAATTAAAATATATATTATTTTAATTTTATAAAAAAATATACATTTTATAAATAACAAAAGAATATCTTTTAAATATCTCACATAACGTGACATTTTCTAAAATAAATACTTATAGTTATATGACAATAGAAGTAAATAAGTAATGGATGTAAAAACAAACTTAACGAAAAATAGAATGAATGACGTGCGTGTGTCAATTCCAGTTAATCATATTGTATTGTTAATTATGTCATTTTACTAATATCAATTATTTGGTAGTTGATGAGTGCTAATTTTGAAAGCGCGGTTTGGCAGACCATATTAACTGAAACTTTATTATTTTATCAACAGACGCAATGATTGCACTTAAAAGCTAAACTTTTACAAATCGAGAAGGGTAGACGCAATAATTAGTTGTTTTCTTTTTATCCATTTGTAAATATTTTGTTATATTTAACAAGACCTAAATATCCGGCAAAAATAAAATAAAAACACTCAAGACTCAAGAGTAAAAAATTTCACAACTTACAAACCAATAAATTATCTTACGAACTAGGTATATAATATTACAGTTATGTTACATATACAAATCTTTTTAGTAACTAAGTTGAATTAAGTTGGCCCAAATTTAACAAAAACAAATTTTATATCAGAGTGTATGTAAACATGCATTCTCACAACTGTTCAATAGTGCGAACGTTATTATGAAAAATAATTTTTTTCTCTCGATTAAAATTACAACGCTCAAAATTCAAACGACGCTCTCACAAAAACAGAAGGAAAATCTAAAATCTACGTTCGAAATCCACTACAAAAAAAAAGAGCTATTTTAACATGATTTTTTTAACGGCCATAGTTAAGTGTAAAAATTAATATATATTTTTGACAAATATCACAAATGTCAAATTTTCTATATTTTTTTATGAATAATTTGATTGTAGAAAATTACTCCTCAATTTTGACACTTATTTATTTTCAACTTACTCCATTATTCTTTTTCTTCGTTGAGCTCTGTCAATTTTGGCATCACACTACTCTCAATTTAGAATCATATTACTCATTCTTCATCTTCAAAATCTCAGTTTATTTTTCAGTTTCAAGATCTCGTCTCATTCTTTGTTAAAATTTTTGTTGAGAATTTTTTATGGTCAATAAGTGTCAAAATAAATAGTATTTTTGACGATTAATAAGTATCACAAAAAATATATTCTCAAATTTTTCTAACAAATTATTTTTTACAGCCAATATTTATCAAAATAAGATTTAAACTTTTTTTACAATTACTTATATGTCAAAAATACTATTTTTGACAAAACTTTTATTAACATATTTTCACAGTTAAAATAGTGTCAAATTTTGTTTTTTTGATGAATTTTATTTTTTTTTGACACATAATAATCCTAAAAAATAGTCTATATTGTTGTAGTGATCTTCACGAAGAAACACATTAAGAGAAGATCAGAAAAAAGATATCGAAAGTACTGTTCACTAATCGTCCAGTTTTTTCACTTTTCTCTTTCTCATTTCTATTGTGAAACACTAGATAATAATATTTCTGCTTATTTAGTAGATTTATTTTATATTTTTGCATTAAAGTATGTATTACTGTTCTCATTATACTGTTCATTTGTTGATAACTATTTTAGGTAGGTATAAAAATGTTACGTAGTGTTTCTCGTATAGTTTAACCTATATTTACATGTGTTTAAGGGATTTGAATGTATTTTTGTGCATGTTTGAGTGTTTACATGTTTCGAATTGAGTTTGTCTGTAGTAATCAGAAACAAAATTTCAGTGTATTTCATGTGAATTGAGGTGTACTTGGTATTGTTATCCTCTTTTTGCTGTAACTAGAAAACATAATATTGTTCTTGTGCTTCTGATGTTATTTTGTACATTTTCAGGAATTTTGCATCTATTTTTGTCTATTTTGCAGGAATTTTGTTTATGGATTTGTTGTAACTACCCATAGAATTTTGTTGTAGTGCTTCTGGTGTCATTTTATTCATATTTGATTGAGTTGTATATCTTTTTGAACTCACATTGTATGATATAATCAAAAAATAATTGCAGTGTATTTGGCTTGTCTTTCGGTATATTTCTTTTGAATTGAGGTGTACTTGGTGTTTTTGTACTTTTTTTGTTATAACTAACCCATATAATTTGTTGTAGTGCTACTTGTGTCATTTTATGCATGTTCGATTGAGTTGCATATCTTTTTGAACTCACATTGTGTGATGTAATCAATAAATAATAGCAGTGTATTTGGTATATATTTCATCTAAATTGAGGTGCATTTAGTGCTATTGTTACCTATTAACTTTTTTTTATTCCTTATAGAAAATATAACAAACAAGAAAGTTGCTACACCAAAATATAATATAAGCATATAGATGTTAGAAGAACTCAATTTTTTTTTGTATAAATATAGTTTATTTACAAAAAAAATTCATGATTTGAGATGCTCTACAAGAAACATTCATGATAAATTCCACAACATGAGCGACGAAAAGAAAGTCATTGTTCAAGAATTGAGATTCGGTAGTTTGATGCATATCCCTGCCATGAATGGGCCACATAAGCTCTTGAAATAATTGGCATATCCATTTGATTTGTACAATAACACACTATACACATGGTATGGTGAAATCCACATCACCCATGAAAATATAGGAGCTGCCCTTGGCTTGAGTACATCTAGTAAAAATTCATTTTATAATCTGTTCTGTTAATCAAATTTCTGTATTTTATCAAGTTATTTCTGTATTATTGAAATATTTTTGCTATTTTTGTAGGGCCACGATATCCAAGCAGAGTTATATTTAAAGAGCTTAGTGAGGAGAACAAGAAAGTTGTTAGAAACTTCCAAGGCTTGACTTTGTCACAATCGACAAGCTCTATGATGGAGATAAGTGTTGATGGGGAGGAAAATCGACTGAAATTTAAGAGGACATCATCCTCTATATTCAGATGTGCTTCTTGTTGCCGACAATGATAAACAAAATTTCTCCGGTTCACATTTTGCCAATTCTTCATGTGGGCAAAATACTTGAACGGAATTGAGGTGGTCATATGCTCAACTTTGTAACACCCTCACTATCTGAATGTCACGCTTTCAGCTGTGCCACTCTAATAGTGAGAATATTACGACTTTCGTATATTTAATAATAAGATATGAGCCTTTAACCCGAAACTGTATCGCTGTTTTCTTTGAAAAACCAGAAATACTTTTTATTTCAATCAACCAGCATATATAACCCAATTCAAATCACAATCACAATCCTCATATATATATATATACATACAAAAATTCTTATATAAGTAACTTACCAATATACATACATTCATATCATTGCAACTTCTATCCCTCTTACAAATATAATAATAAAGGCGAGAAAAAACTATAACTGTATGTACAATGAAATAGAATACAATCAGATTCTCGAAAGAAACTCCTTAAACTCTTCGTCTATCCTGAAAAGGAAAATCTATAGGGAGGGTGAGAACATCGTCTTCCCTGGTTTTTAGTAAGGCATTTTTAAGAATTGTAATAAGAAGATACGTATAAAGAAAACTGATTTCAATTGCAGTGATTATCGTTCATCTTATGAATCTATTCAAACATCAACATATAAACAAATCCAAAAATCCAACTACATATCTTGAATTTTACAAAAAGTTCCATTCTCGGTGAATCACATGACATTCAATATATACCAAAGGATCAACCAATCCAAACTCACTAATCACGACCTCCGTCCCAACATAAACACAACCTCGCCCTCTGGCCCAAAATATAAACATTCAAGGCCTCTGGCCCAAAGCATAATCAAACCACCACTCCAACCACCATAGTCCGAACCATACAGTCACAATCACAAGTAATAAGTTCAGATACAATCAAGAGCAATTACAGTAAGTACGGCAGTTAGCAGTTATACAAAAATATTCACATAGGCAAACCAAATACAATATGCACACCCAAACAATGTCATATAGATACATATGATGTATGCCTGTCATACTGGCCATGAGCTCAAGCGTCGATTATGTTACCAAACCTGACTCAGATAAGCGGGATTTAACCACCGTTCTTACCCGTATGTTCCATAAGCAAGTGGAATTACATCACCATCCTTGTTCGGAACACGCAAGCGAGATTAAACCACTGTCCTTACCTCCACATTAAGTGAAATTTAACCACCATCCTTATTGGGTATCTCGAACAAGCGAAATTACATCACCATCCTTGCTCGGGTCACATTTACAATTCAATCTGAAAACGAGATTAAACCACCGTCTTTGCCAAACACAAAATAATATACAAGCGGGATCACACCTCCGTCCTTGCTACACCATTCATTAGTACGTGAGCAGGATCAAATAAAACTATCATCCCCGCATGCGCACATTAACCATGACAAGCGGGATCAAACCACTGTCCTTGCCGAGACAAAACTTATTGTTCAATAACCACGACAAGCGGGATTAAACCACTGTCCTTGCCAGGACAACTCAACTCAGTTAACATTAATCTCTCTTCCTTGTTTCATACATTACAAAGCTCATAAATTCCAGCCACTTATCAATTACTCATTCTTGTTAACTTGTATATTCAATTTAAGTGCATAAAACTCACTTCCAACTTCATTCTCAAGTGTAATAACTTCCCAAAAAGACTCAAAATCATCTCTCTTTGTCAATCAAATTCAAATACTATAAATTTATTAAAACTCCTCAAAATGTGATTCTTTAATCAAATTCAAAATATAATCCTTTTCATATTAAATCGAACTCAAAATATAATCCTTTTCTTGATAAATAAAACTCAAACATAGTTCATTTCTTAATAAATCAAACTCAAAATATAATACTTTTCTTAATAAATAAAGTTCAAAACATAATCCTTTCCTTAATAAATCAAACTCAAAACATAATACTTTTCTAAATAAAACTCAAAACATAATACTTTTCTTAATGAATAAAACTGCAAAACATAATTCACCCCTTTTCTTAATAAATCAAAATTGAAAAATATAATCTTTGAATCTAAATTTTTCTAAATAACACTTCAAACTAAATCTCCAATTTTTATAAAAATTTGGGAACATCTCCTCTAAAATTCAGACTTTGCCACCCTTCAAGAGTCCCAACCAAACCAAACAAAATATCTCTCAATCATTCAAATCACTTCCAATAAATAATTATTATAACAACAACACTCAACGCAAGGAAATCAACCAAATCTAGAATTCTATCAACCAATCTCATCAATTCTCAATTTAAACCAACTTCAACAGCATCAATTGATAATTTAGAATTCTAAGCCTTCTCATACAGTTTCAAACCAAACTATTTGTCAATATAAAAATGTAAATCAGATTTTCAATACACAACTATTTCTCAATATGAATATACATAAATTAGATTTCCAACACAACTCATTTCTCAATATAAATATACAAATCGGATTTTCAAAACAAGCTTTCATTAACTATCACATCGCCAACTCAATCAATCAACAATTCAATCAAGTAAACAATCGTATTCTTTCAAAATAACTCAGTCAATCCATAAGACTCACAAAATCACCAAAAATATATTTTTGCATCAATATTGATTTATAACAATTCTTTGAAATAAAAATGAGTTTGAGGAAAGCACCCCTAACTCGTTCGCAGCTTAACTACGTAACAAACTCCGTTTCTATTCTTATCTCGCAGCAACGGCATCAATACCGACCTTTCCTGTAGTAACTACAGCCTCTAAACACAGCACGCAAGAACCATAGCTCAACCCTAAGACATTTACGTCGCAAAAACCTCAGCAACATATAATAGAACATTGTTTAAAAGGATTTTCAGAGCAAAACGGCTTACTGTACTAAGATAAAACTAAGAACAGAGTAACCGTAGCTCCAACAGCTGACTCCGACAGCGTTTCTCGGTGACCACGACGCCGTTTTCCAGCGATAGAGGCACAGTGGCACGGTTATAGTAATGACGGTGGCGGACGGCTCCCTTTCCACTACAATTTACTGTCTCTCAGCTCAGTTTGGCGACGGGCCTGGCACCACCAGCAACAGCGACAGTCCCCCACACCTGCGACGGTGACAGCGGTGGTTTCTTGTGGCAGAAGCAGAGCATGACGACAACAATGCCATCGTATTTTGCTCCTCGTGTCTAGCTCTCTCTCTTTCTTGTTCATGGTCTTCCATGCCTGCGAGCATGATGGCGGCAAGGCACGACGACATCTCCTCCACGCGTGCGAGCACCACGACGGGGTGGTATGGCGATAGTTCCTCTTTCCTCCTCCATTCATGTCGCGACCCTCTCTTCTCTTTTTTCCCCTTCCTCCAACTCAACGACGATGACGAAGACGGCGACACCCAGCCCCACCGGCACCGACTCCCTCTCCCTCATTTTCTCTTCTTTATTCCTTTCCTTTATGTGCGTAGCTCTCTCCCTTTTCTTTCTTTCTTTGTTTCCGTTGGGTATAGCGCTGAGTTAAAGGGGTTGGCAACTAGGGTTTGTGTAAAGGGGAAAAGTGTGTGTTTTGAGTGTAGTAAAAATTAGGGTTTTGGTAAAAATTAGGTATAAAGGTAATTTGGTAATTTTAGTAAAATTAGGAGTAATATAGTAATTGAAACCATTTTTTAATCCAATAATAATTTTTATAAAAATACTAATTAATTATCAACTTAAAATTTATTTTTAAATAAATACTCTAATTCAATAATTAGAGATAATCAAATTTATTTTTTTTAAAATATGAAATGACGTTCAAAATCTAATTATAGAAAATTTAAAGCATATAAAATTCTCATTATTTTTCAATCACTAAACCTTTAAATCAATAATAAGAAAGTACTCAATTCTATGAAAATATATTCTCAAATAAATAAAATAAATTATAAATAATTTATTGTTTAATTTTCAAAAATCTAGGACTTTACAAACTTCCTTATCAAGGGCATTGGAGAGCACACATTGGAAAACAAATATTCTATTGATGGCTGCCTCTATGCTTTGATGATTGTATATTTTCATAAATCCACTCACAAGAATAGGTCGGTGCATGCAATTTCTAGACAACCGTGGGTGTGATATTGGAGTAAGGAGTTGCTGGTTGAAAGAATACAAGTTGAGATTATGGATGATATAATAATTCAACAAAATTCTTTTTTTAAATTTCAGTGTATTTGTTTTAAATATATTATGTAAAGTAATATTTTTCTATTTTAGGACATCGTGAAAAGAGCACAGCCGAAAGAACCATCAAAAGACAAAAAGAAGGGAAAAAGGAAGGAAGAAAAGAAGGTACAAAAAAGTCCATAAAAGAAGAAGACTATTTCTTCGAAAAGTGAAAGTGTTGCTAAGTCTGAGTCTGATTCTGAACATGACTCAAAGAAAACACCGAAAAGAAGAAAATAACCTAAAAGAATGGCAAAAAAAAAACAAGCACGTTATTGAGGATTCATCTTCCGAAAAACAAATTGAATCTAATGATGAGTAAACCATCATTGGAATGCTATATTTTATTTTTTCATCAAAATTTTATTTATTAGCAAAATTTTTTCCTGTATTGTCAGAAGTGAAGAATTGGAAGAAATAACAAAAAGAAGATTAAAGAAAAAAAATTCACAAACCTGCAAAAAGGTATATGTTTCTTTTTGGTGTATTTTATCAATTTTATTGTGTTAATTTGTCTGATTAATGTTTGATTTTTCAGGATAGAATCTAAAAAGGAAGCACGTTATTGAGGATTCATTTTTCAATAAAGAAACTAAATCTGATGATGAGTAAGATTCAAAAATTATCATTGTAATGCTACATCTTTTTTTTCGTCAAAAATTTATTTAATGACAGAATTTTTTGCATGTATTGTCACACTACTAGAAAACTAGTTATTACAGACGGATATTTTCGACGGATTTTATCCCAAAGAAATACAGACGAAATTTCAGAAGGATTTTTTGTCGGAAACCAAAAAAATGAATCAGCATAAATTACAGACAGAAAAGAGAATCCATGGGTATTTCTGTAGGAAAAATTAATTTTTTTTCGTGAGAAATTATTACAGATGGAAAATCCGTCTGTAATTAAATGGACAAAAAGGATGCGTTTATTAAATTATTACAGATGGAAAATCCGTCTGTAATTTAAAATTTTCCATCGTAAAATATTGATATAAGCTTAACTTAACCCTAATCTCGAGCTTCATTCACAATTCACACGCGTTCATTCAAACTTCACACACGAGCTTCTTCCTCACGAGCTGCTTCTTCTCTGGTCGCACGAGCTTCTTCCGCCGTGGCTGCCGTTCGCATCGCACGATCTCTCTATCATCCCTTACGTCGCACGAGCTACTTCCGCCGCCGCTCTCGTCGCGTCTGCTCCCTCCATTGCCGTCGTCACAGAGCTCTCTCCGCCACCGCTCTTGTCGCGTTTGCTCCCTTAGTGACATTCAGGTATAATCTGATTTTGTGATTTTGGTACTTAGGGCTCAATTTTTCTGTGCCAATTTTAGGTTTATCAATTTTTCTTTGCAGTTTCAATCTTTTTGTTGCTGTTGATGCTGATTGAGCTTGTTGTAGGGTTATCAATTTGATGAGTTTGGAAAACTCTAATTTAGTTTTGATGATGAACAAACATTATTGAAATAATTAATTACAAAATTATTAAGTTGATTTTCAGTTAACATATGTTAATTAATAATTTTGTGTTGCAGGTTTTATAATTGGGCCGAAATAAAAAAAGGAAAGATCTCAAGCCCAATAAAATAAATTTCAGCCCCATGTAATTCTTGTTGTGAGATTTTTGGCTGAAACAGTTTTATCAGTTGGGCCAGAAAATCTTGTTTCTATAAGCCCAAAGAAAGCCTTCCTATGTGTTCATTGCTTGATCCCAATTCGATCAGGAAAGCAAATGTTAACCAAATGGGCCAGTTTTAGTTTCAATGTTACAAGCCCAAATTCTATTAGTGATAAATGGTTCCAACCTTGGTTCGAAACCAAAGAAAAATGAAAGCAAGGTGCTTCCAACGGAACCAAGCCTTTAACCATGTGATGGATTTCAAAATCTATTACATTTTAATTAATGCATGGGGAATATGAGAGAGAAAAAAATTCAGCTGAATTGATTGATGGCTATTATGACAAACACGCCACTCTAAGCTAGGGAAGTAAAAGCAAGCTATTCTCAATTAATTTGTTTAACCACTTTGTATTGCTTTTCTTCAGATTCTTTTCTTTCTCTCATCTCTTTCTTGTTTCTTCTTCGGTCTTTGTCCAGTAAACCATGGACGCCATGCTCATCAACAAAGAAAAAGAAGGAGTTGCATGCATCAAGACCATCAAGCTAATGATGGCAAGAAAACATACTAAAATAAAAATGAGCTGTGGCTGAGATATTCACCAAATATGGTTAGATTTGGTGAGGTTATCTTGAGTTTTTCATGCTCAAAATGGAAGGTGAAGATTCGGCCAGCAAGGGAGATTCTTGAAGTATGGCTTGTCTTTGATTTTGCTCAACCACCACAGGGAGTAGCTAGAGTGGCGAAGTGATGGTTGAGGCAGAGATTGAAGCAGATGAAGTCATCATCATCATGAAGCATCAAGGGCCAGAAATCCATCTTGGAGAGGAAGCCAAGGATGGAGTGCCCGGATTGCTGAAGAGTGATGATCAAGGAAGGACTAGAGGTAATTGCATGTTGGGTTATGCATGGTTATCTCTTCTCTCTCTATGTGGCCGAACCGGTTCTGTTTGTTGAAGGAGGAAGAAGTTGGTTCGATTTTGGCTTCAATAAGTGGAGGCTCCCCTCTTTTATAATAAGGGTGGACAACCACTGTTTGAAGCAAGGAGAAAATTTGAGAGTGCAAGGCACAGAGTTCTCAGAGCTACTTGAGCTAACAGTTTTCTCTTCTCTTTCAATGTTTTCTGTTTAGTATTTTTCTGTTTAATTTTGTCATGTCTTGTGTCTCATGGAAAAAGGCAAACAAGTGAGGTTTGTATGAAAAAGCCATAGAGCGGAAAAAGGTAGAGAGAGCAAAATTAAAAGAAAAAGCCATAGGTGTCTTAGAGGTCCTTTGTTCATCTATGTTGTGTATCATGATTCTGTGGGAATCCCCTTGTAAGTTGGGTTAGCACTTTACAAGTTATAATCAGATTGATCATAGTGAAATTCCATCATGTTTGTGATGGAGACTGGATGTAGGCTGCACTGCACTTAGCAGCCGAACCAGGATATATCTGGGTGCAATCTTCTTCTCCTTTCTACTCCTTTTCTGTTTTCAACTACACAGGAGCAAAAACCAGAAGTTTCTCGTGCCAAGTGACGAGACAAAAAAGAAAAGTCTCGTGGCTAGGGACGAGACAAAATAAAAAGTCTCGTGTGGAGTGAAGAGATAAAAAGAGTAAAAGTTTCCAGAATTAGTCTAACAAGTCAGCAAGTGTTATCAAGCAAAAAAGGGGGCTAAGATTCAACCCCCCTTCTCTTAGCCACTGAAACCATCGATTGGTATCAGAGCTTGGTCTCAAAGAGATCAAGCTTTGCAGCTTGGAGTAAAGATCCTCATGGCAGAAAACAGTGGCGCAAACGTGGTGTCTTACAATCTGGCTGAAGGTCAATCAAGCAACAGACCTCCCCTTTTCAATGGGAAAAATTATACCTATTGGAAGGAGAGGATGAAGATTTTTGTACAAGCAGTGGATTACAGACTATGGAAAATTATCCTAGAAGGTCCTCAATTCCCATCTACCACAAGTGCTGAAGGAGTGGTCACTCTTAAACCAGAAGCAAGCTGGACTGAGGAAGATAGGAAGAAGGTGGAGTTAAATGCCAAGGCAATCAATCTGCTCAACTGTGCCATCAGCTTTGAGGAGTACTGACGAGTATCACGATGCACAACGGCAAAGGAAATCTGGGACAAGTTGTAAATCACTCATGAAGGAACCACCATTGTAAAGAAGACTCGGACAGACATGTTAAACAGGGAATATGAAATGTTTGCAATGAAGGAAGGAGAGTCCATTGATGAACTGTTCGAACGGTTCAACTCCATTATTGTTGGCTTAGATGCTCTTGGAATTACTCATTCAGAATCTGTGCTAGTGAGAAGAGTGTTGAGATGTCTTACAAAAGAGTGGGAAACAAAAGCTTTAATTATTTCTGAGAGTAGTAGCTTAGATTCCATAACACTTGATGATTTGAGAGGAAATCTTCTTGCTTTTGAAAACTCCTATTTGAAAAAAGATTCAAAAAAGAAAGGAATTGCTTTTTCTTCTGTGACTAACCCTCTGGATGATGAATCCAGTGATAATTCTTCTGAAAATGAGTTTGTGTTGTTTGCAAAAAAATTCAGGAAAATAATGAAACTCAAAGGCAAAGGCAGCAGCTCAAGGATGATGAAGAAAGACCTTAGCAAAGTAATCTGTTACAATTGCAAGGAAATGGGGCATTTTAAATCTGACTGTCCCAAGTTAAAGAAGGAGGAAAAGCCGAAAAAAGAAAAAAGGAAGGGACTGATGGCTTCATGGGAAGATTTGGAAAATAATTCAGATGATGATGATGAAGAATCTGAGACTAAGTCATAGCCCTGTCTCATGGCAAATGAGGTAGATCAGGTATTCTTTCAAAACCTTGACATTGAAGACCTTCATCTTATGATAGATCACCTCTCTGAAAAAATAAGATGTTTTCTGACTGATAATCAAGATCTTGAATAACAAAATTTCATTCTTAAAGCTGAAAATGATTTCCTCAAAGAAAAACTAAGAGAGGCCGAAACTGCTTGTGACCTTGTAGAAGAGAATAAGCAGTTAAAAGCCCAAGTTAGAAGCTGTGAAAGTGACCATTCTGTCCTTGCATATGTGAATTATTTTAAGCAAAATGAAGAGTTGCTTAAAGAGGTTAAAAGACTTAAAGAAGACTTAGCCAAGTTTACCCAAAGTTCTGAAAATTTGAATCAAATCTTGGCTAGTCAAAAACCTCTTTATGATAAAGCTGGGTTGGGATTTTATAAATCTGAAAAATCACATTTTGAAAACATTGCTTCATCTTCAAATGATACAAAGTATCAAGACCCAACTTACTTTAACAAAACAGCAACTCCAAGATTTTGTAGGCTATGCAATCGAAGTGGACACTTTCCTATTCAATGTTTCTTTGGTGAAAGAATGATTGGTGATAAAGTTTGTAAAGTTGTTTTTGATTACAATGATTTGGGACATAAGAGATGGTTTAACGTGAAAGGATCCAAGAAAATTTGGATACCTAAGGTCACTTGAGCTTATTTTGTAGGTATGCCTAGCTTCCAAGAAGAAAGAAAATATGTGGTACATGGACAGCGGATGCTCTAGGCATATGACCAGAAAGACAACCTTCTTCATAAAGCTTGATGAATATGATGGAGGGCTTGTCACTTTTGGAGATGATGCAAAAGGAAAAATAGTGGCTGTTGGGAAAGTTGGTAAAAACTTTTCATCTTGTATAAATGATGTGCTTCTTGTAAATGGTTTGAAACATAACTTACTTAGTGTTAGTCAATTGTGTGATTTAGGTTTTGATGTTTTTTTAAGAAGTTTGTTTGTTTGGTTGTTTGTGAGAAAACTGGGGATATTTTATTTGAAGCCAAAAGATGCAACAATGTGTATGGATTAACTCTTGAGGATTTAAAGGAACAAAATGTAACATGCTTTACATCTTTTGAATCTGAAAAATGGCTTTGGCATAGAAAGTTGGGACATGCTAGTATGTACCAAATTTCTAAGCTAGTTAAAAAGAATTTGGTTAGAGGAATTCCAAACATCAAGTTTGATAAGGATCTTACTTGTGATGCATGTCAATTGGGCAAGCAAGTAAAATCCTCTTTTAAATCAAAAGATGGAATCTCAACCAAAAGGCCATTAGAAATGTTGCATATTGATCTTTTTGGTCCTACTAGAACTCAAAGTTTAGGAGGTAAACACTATGGTCTTGTAGTGGTAGATGATTACTCTAGATTTGGTTGGGTACTTTTCCTTGCTCATAAGAATGATGCATTTTATGCCTTCTCCACCCTTTGCAAGAAAATTCAAAATGAAAAGAATTTGAAAATTGCCCATTTGAGAAGTGATCATGGAAGAGAATTTGAAAATCAAGATTTTGAAAAATTCTGTAATGACTTAGGGATTTCTCATATTTTTTCATGCCCTAGAACCCCCCAACAAAATGGGGTGGTTGAAAGAAGGAATCGAAGCCTTCAAGAAATGACTAGGGCTATGCTATGTGAAAATGAGATTCCTAAATTTTTATGGGCTGAAGCTGTGAACACAGCATGTTATATTTTGAATAGAACAATCATTAGAAAATGGTTAAAGAAAACCCCTTATGAGCTATGGAAAGGAACCCCTCCAAATCTTAAGTACTTTCATGTTTTTGGATGCAAATGCTTTGTACTTAACAATAAGGAAAACCTTGGAAAATTTGATCCAAAATCCTATGAAGGAATGTTTGTTGGATATTCCACCACAAGCAAGGCCTATAGAGTTTATCTCAAGGAGCATAGGACAATAGAGGAATCCATACATGTTACTTTTTGTGATTCTAACTTAATTCCCAGTACTGTGATAGATAATGATTCAGATGGAGAAGGAGCTGGAACAAGCAAAGAAAATTCCAAATCTATCCAGAATGAAGAATCCGCCAGTCCAATTTTGTCTCGTCAGATTGGAGGAGACACTTCTGTTTTGTCTCCTGAGCAGGCACGAGCAACTGAAACAGTGAGACCACCAGAAGTTCATCAAAGCTTTGCACCTGTCCGAAAGCCTAGAGAATGAAAGTCTATGAGAGGTTATTCTCATGACTTCATCATTGGTGATCCCTCTCAAGGGGTAGCAACAAGATCCTCCACCAAAAGGCAAACCGAACCTAGCAACTTTGCTCTCTTGTCACAAATGGAGCCTAACAATATCAAACAAGCTCTTGAAGATCCATCATGGGTCAAGGCTATGCAAGAGGAGCTTGCTCAATTCGACAAGAATGAGGTTTGGACACTAGTACCTCACCCGAATGGTAAGAAAGCTACCGGTACTAAGTGGGTGTTTAAAAATAAACTTGGTGAGGATGGACAAGTTGTTCGTAACAAGGCTAGATTAGTGGCCCAATGTTACGATCAAGAAGAGGGTATTGATTTTGATGAGTCTTTTGCTCCGGTAGCTAGAATGGAAGCAATTAGGTTGCTTCTTGCCTATGCTGCCCATAAGGGTTTCAAAATGTTTCAAATGGATGTTAAGTGTGCCTTCCTTAATGGCTTTATTGATAGAGAAGTGTATATGGCTCAACCCCCCGATTTTGAACATAAAGAGTTTCCTAATCATGTTTTTAAATTAACTAAGGCTCTTTATGGTCTTAGGCAAGCTCCAAGAGCTTGGTATGAGAGGCTTAGTGCCTTCTTGTTGGAAAACCATTTTCAAAGGGGTACCACCGACACTACTTTATTTATTAAAGCATCTAATGATGATATGCTCCTTGTTCAAGTTTATGTTGATGACATTGTATTTGGATCGGCCAACATTTCCTTGTGTGAAGAGTTTGGAAAACTCATGACTAGTGAGTTTGAAATGAGTTTAATGGGAGAGGTTACTTTCTTTCTTGGCCTCCAAATTAAACAAACTCCTAGTGGTACTTTTATTTACCAAGGAAAGTATGCCAAAGAACTTATCAAAAAGTTTGGCCTAGAAAACTCCAAATCAATGGGCACTCCTATGCATCCCAATACTAAACTTGAAAAGGATGACGATGGCCAAGATGTGGATGAAACAAGGTATAGAGGAATGATAGGTTCACTTATGTACCTTACCTCCTCTAGACCGGATATAGTCCAAAGTGTGGGTGTATGTTCAAGGTTTCAATCTCATCCAAAAGAATCCCACTTTACGGCTGTTAAGCGCATCATTAGATACATTAAGGGAACTTGTAATTATGGATTATGGTATCCTAAATCTGATGACTTTTGTGCAGTAGGTTTTTGTGATGCAGATTATGCGGGAGATCGAGTGGATAGGAGGAGCACCTCCGGCATGTGTTGCTTCCTTGGAAGCTCACTCAACATGTGGTCAAGCAAGAAATAAGCCACTGTGGCTCTATCCACTGCTGAAGCCGAATATGTTTCCGCATCTGCTTGTTGCTCACAATTAATTTGGTTAAAAACACAATTGGAAGATTACAAATTAAAAATCATTAGTATACCCTTATTTTGTGATAATATGAGTGCTATAAACATTTCAAAAAATCATGTTCTGCACTCAAGAACTAAGCACATTGAGATAAAATATCATTTCATTAGGGAACATGTGCAAAAGGGTACTATTGATATTCAATTTGTAAAATCTGAAGACCAAATTGCTGATATTTTTACAAAACCCCTCTGTGAAGACAGATTCTGTACCTTGAGAAAAAGTTTGGGAATGTCTGATTTAAGTTCTGTTGAAAATTGTTAAAATTCTGATTCTGTTCAATTTTATCTCGTAGGTTTGAACGAGATAAAAATGCATGCTTGCTGGAGGAGCTATGATTAAGGGGGAGGCTGCGCAGACTTTGTTTCTCATGGGCCCCATTAAATCTCTTTGACCCCACTCCGACCATTTTGTTAAGTTCCTCACCTTTTGAAATTCAAATCTCAAAATTGTCTTATCATATCTTTTGGAAGAAGCATAGGTCAAATCAAATCCTTCTTTTTCAACTAATCCCTTGATTTAAGAAAACCATCTTTTCAAACTCTTGGAAACCACCCTGGTCATTAATCACCCACTTTGTGCATTAACTATTTCATATTCTCCTTTCACTCAACATTTATTCCATCCATCCTCTCTCACATAATTCGGTTCCATTCACTCTTTCATCTCCTACCCTTTCATTCTCATTATCATGAACAAAAAGGGCACACCCGAGAAGAGCACTCAGAAGCTTAAAGGCATTGTCTTGAATGACACCAAGGAGCCAGCAAGTTTGGAGTCATGGGATTTCAAAAAAAAGTTTCATACGTCACACTCTCACTATGATCCATCTAGGTTCGACTCATGTGTTTCCCATGCATTCCACAATGAAGTTCTGAAAGAACGCGATCTCTGTGCTACTTATCTAGTTAGCCTAGACTCACTCTCCAACAAAGGGATCAATGTCTCCTATCTGTTTGATAATATTCAATGGACTCCTCTGCTTTACATCCGGAAGCCAGTTTACCCAGGTTTAGTCCGTGAGTTCTACGCCAACATGAGACTTATTGATGGCATAATCCACTCATATGTGAAGAAGATTCATATCACTCTGATGCTGGAATCATTGGGATGGCTCTAGGCTACAAAGAAGAAGGACCAAGAGCATACATGTCTAAGAAATGGGATTTAAGGGTTGGGATCACATACCAGATGGCTTTAAATCACACCTGCGAAGGTCTCTCCAAAATGGATGGTACGGCACCAACTCTCAAAGAACTTGGTCCAGATAAGACAATTCTTATTTACAATATCATATCTCATGTTCTCATGCCACAAAGTGGACCACGATATCAGGTAACAGTGTCTGACTTTCTTGTCCTTTTTGCTCTCGTTACTTCATCTCAAATATCATTTGCATACCTTATGATAAGGCACATGTGGAAATCTGTCAAAAGTTCAAAAAGGCCTAATCTTCCATATGGAATGTTTCTCACCTGCATCTTTGAATATTTTAAAGTTGATATAACAAATGAAGATGTTGAGAATAAGGTTTCACTCATAAAAGGAGAAGGAGCTGGTGACAAGAATGCTAATTCTGAATCAGGAGTACAATCTATCTGATGTCTTATGTAAATTCTGGTGTTATTTGGTTCCTGTTTGAACTTTTGATTGATTATATGGATACTTTTGTGATACTCTGTTAAACACTTGATTATTTTGGATATTGGTTATATTTTTCATATTTTGTTTCATAGAATAAATTCTGTTTGCAGTTGCCCCCATGATGACAAAAGGGGGAGGAAATTTAGTTTTCAAAATTGAAATTGGAAAACAAAGAAAAACAGGGGCTAGAACAGGGGATGAAATTTTCAAATTGAAAATTCATGAACAGGGGCTGGAACAGGGGATGAAATTTTCAAATTGAAAATTCATGATCACCCTTGTTCATAGAATGCATGTTGTTATTGCATTTGTTTTATTATGGTCACTACTGTTTAAACTACATTTGGCATTTGGTTTATCATGATTAGTTTATTTGGCATTTTGTTTATAATGATGTTTGATTTATTTTGATGCCTGGCTGTTGAATAATCATTGATAAACTTGTTGGATTGAAAATTTATTTTTTGGCAGTTCCTTTAAATTGTATAAAGTATAAAAACTGCCTTGTTTTGTTCTTCAAATATTTTTCATCATGTTGTTTTGCTCTGATATCCTAAACTGAAAAATGTTTGAAAAATATTTGGATATTTTTTTTTATGTATGAAAATGTTTGAGCAGATAATCAATTTATTGATAACAAATGAGTTTTGATTATCATCACACTCTGCTCATAAATCAAGCATTCAACATTTCAAAATAAATATGTTGAATAACATTATTACTTGAAGCTTGATAAAATTGTTACAGATTAGTGCTTCCCTTGATAAAAATGGCATATATTGAGGGGGAGTCATGTGACAATTTGAAAGGGGGAGAAATTCAAATTCAAAGGGAGTATACTTTACTCAATCTTTAAATTTCTTTCCATTTCAATTTTAATAATTTTTGTCATCAAGGGGGAGATTGATGAGTTTGAAAAACTCTAATTTAGTTTTGATGATGAACAAACATTATTGAAATAATTAATTACAAAATTATTAAGTTGATTTTCAGTTAACATATGTTAATTAATAATTTTGTGTTGCAGGTTTTATAATTGGGCCGAAATAAAAAAAGGAAAGATCTCAAGCCCAATAAAATAAATTTCAGCCCCATGTAATTCTTGTTGTGAGATTTTTGGCTGAAACGGTTTTATCAGTTGGGCCAGAAAATCTTGCTTCTATAAGCCCAAAGAAAGCCTTCCTATGTGTTCATTGCTTGATCCCAATTCCATCAGGAAAGCAAATGTTAACCAAATAGGCCAGTTTTAATTTCAATGTTACAAGCCCAAATTCTATTAGTGATAAATGGTTCCAACCTTGGTTCGAAACCAAAGAAAAATGAAAGCAAAGTGCTTCCAACGGAACCAAGCCTTTAACCATGTGATGGATTTCAAAATCTATTACATTGTTAATTAATGCATGGGGAATATGAGAGAGAAAAAAATTCAGCTGAATTGATTGATGGCTATTATGACAAACACGCCACTCTAAGCTAGGGAAGTAAAAGCAAGCTATTCTCAATTAATTTGTTTAACCACTTTGTATTGCTTTTCTTCAGATTCTTTTCTTTCTCTCATCTCTTTCTTGTTTCTTCTTCGGTCTTTGTCCAGTAAACCATGGACGCCGTGCTCATCAACAAAGAAAAAGAAGGAGTTGCATGCATCAAGACCATCAAGCTAATGATGGCAAGAAAACATACTAAAATAAAAATGAGCTGTGGCTGAGATATTCACCAAATATGGTTAGATTTGGTGAGGTTATCTTGAGTTTTTCATGCTCAAAATGGAAGGTGAAGATTCGGCCAGCAAGGGAGATTCTAGAAGCATGGCTTGTCTTTGATTTTGCTCAACCACCACAGGGAGTAGCTAGAGTGGCGAAGTGATGGTTGAGGCAGAGATTGAAGCAGATGAAGTCATCATCATCATGAAGCATCAAGGGCCAGAAATCCATCTTGGAGAGGAAGCCAAGGATGGAGTGCCCGGATTGATGAAGAGTGATGATCAAGGAAGGACTAGAGGTAATTGCATGTTGGGTTATGCATGGTTATCTCTTCTCTCTCTATGTGGCCGAACCGGTTCTGTTTGTTGAAGGAGGAAGAAGTTGGTTCGGTTTTGGCTTCAATAAGTGGAGGCTCTCTGACGATTGGATTTTTGACGGTTTAGAATTTCACAAATAAAATCTCGTTGTAAAGTATAGTTTCTAAACCAAACAATAATCCTTTCATACAAAAAATTGTTTGTCACTAAAACAAACCCCTAAATTTATAAACCGAAGTATTGGACCTCGTGTCGTTCTCCCTAGGAATTACAATGAAGTGTCTTGTTATTGGTTGTGAGTTATTTTGGGGTTTTGATATGAGGCATGAAAAGTAAATGGCAATGAAAGTAAACTAACTATAAAAGGCTCTTGGCAAGGTATGAAAATTAGAAGTCCTATCCTAGTTATCCTTCTCAATTGTGATGATAATTGTTCATTACTCCCACTTAGTTAACCTCTAACCATGGAGGAAGGTCAAGTGGTGAATCAAATTGATTTCTCAAGTCCTAATCAACTCCCTAAGGAATGACTAGCTTTAGAGGCATTCAAATTAATTAGCAACTTCTAATTATCGATCAACAAAGGAATTAGATAACTCAAGAGTCACTAATTACTCTACCTAGGCCAAGAGGACCAAAAATCTAACTAATAGCTATAAGAGACATTTTAACAAACACATAGAGTGCAATAAAAGTAGACCACATAATTTGCAAGAATTAAAGATATATCTAACTACAAAGGCAAGAGATTAACAAGAGAAAAGCAAAGAAGACACATTTATTATGAATTACCTCTTATTGAATTGGAAGAAAATATGAGAAACAAAAGTAGATCTACAACAAAATATAAGAACAACATAAAGGAAATTGCAATGAAAGAATGGAAGGAGAATGAATGTAACTACAAGGAATTGAGAGGTAGAAGTAGAAGAACATGAATCTAAAATTTAGATCTAAGAACTAAACCTAATCCTAATTCTAGAGAGAAGTGAGAGCTTCTCTCTCTAAAACTCTAAACTAAAACTCTAACTCCTCATTAGTCTATGGGTGTGAATGTGTGTCAATCCCCTTCAATCCTTGGCTCTTATATGCATTTTGGCGCCAAAGTTAGTTGCTGAAACCTTCCTAAAATCGCCAGGCACGTGTTGCCTTAGTGGGGTCATGTGCCATTATCGGCGCGTGCGCGCATGGTATGCGTGCGCGTCCTTGGCCTGTTTCGCAATGTGCGCGCGAGCGCCTTGTGCGCGTGCGCGTGCATGGCTGACTTGCCTCTTTGACTTTTTATGCTTCTCTCTACTTGTATGCTTCCTTCCTTGCTTCCTTTGATCCATGCCTAGCCTATTTCATCCTGAGATTACTAACAAACATATCAAGGCATCTTATGGAATCAAAGAGGAAATAGAATTCATCAAAATAAGACTTAAAAAGCATGTTTTTACACTTAAGCACAAATACGGGAGAGATAGCAAAATCATGCTAATTCCTGGGCTAAATGTGACAAAAGGCTATCAAGATGCTCTAAATTCAATACAAAACAAACCGTCAAATTAGGGTTTGTCAACCTCCCCACACTTAAGCCTTAGCATGTCCTCATGCTAAAATAAGAAGGAACTAAGGGTTATGACATTGAATGTAACTAAACTACATGAGTCCTATCTAAATGCAATTATCTAAGCAAATGGAAATGCTTAGTTCAAACAAATCAATTCCCAAGAGAGCATGTTTAAGCACAAGAGCTAGGTAATAGGAATTAAGTCCAAACCACAATTGTATTGAATTATCAAAAGGAGTTTAAACTTGCAAGAATATAGACAATATGGGTGAACACATGTGATTGAACTTTTGAACCCTCACCGGATGTGTATCCGCTCTATTCACTCAAGTGTTTAAGGGTTGATTCACTCAATTCTCTTCTAATCATGTTTTCCAAAATTTGATTTTCTTCTAACAATCAACACTTATTCAATGCATGCATACATTCATCATGAGGTCTTTCATTTAGGTTGTAATGGGGTTAGGGTCAAGGTAGGATCATTTATGGCTAAGTGGACTAGGATTTGAGTCTTTGATTAGCATAGACTTTCCCACTAGCCTACATAATGACCTATACAATTAAGCACTAATCTAACTACCCATTCTTCACTTTTCTTACATACTCATGTATTCCTTTTAAATTCACAACACCTATGCATTGATTTTATTGGACTATACTTTGATTTGGAGCATTTTGTCCCCTTTTTTTTTATTCCTTTCTCTCTTTTTTTTTTATATATAAATATTTTTTTTTCATATTATTATGTTTTTTTTTCTTTTTTTTCTTTTTTTTTTCTCATCATTTCATTCAAAATTTTTTTTTATATACAAGAATCTCAATGCATAAGGTTTTACATTTGATCACTACATGAGTATGTACCCAATTCCTAAACATAAAAGTGTACTACCCCTTTTATCCCATCCAATGTTCCCAAGCCTCACCAACTTGAATAATAAACACTCTCACTAGCCTAGGCTAATCAAAGATCCAAACAAGGACTTTTCATTGGTTTTCCGCCTTGGGCTTGTAATGAGCTAAATTGAGAATAAGTTGGCTAAGCATAGGCTCAAGATTGGCTAACAAAGGAATATAAAAGGTTGGCTATTTTGATAAGTGGCTAATGAAGTGATGGCCTCAATCATATAAATGCGCAAACACAAGAAATAAATGGATATATAGAATCAAGCAAATCAAGGATCACAATTATGGAAAGAGAACAATTTCACACAAGAATGGAAAATAAGTGGTTATAAAATGTAACCACATCAATAGGCTCAAGTCTCACAAGCTTGTGTTCTTAATTCAATACATGCTTCACAAGGTATGAAATTCAAGCAAGTTTCACCAAATATTTTTTTCTTTCAATCAATTGGGTCAATGCTCTATATTTAAACTTTTTCTTGAAAAATCTCAATGTTTGACTAAGCATTGTTGTGATTGAAAAGTTCAAAAATTTTCTTAGTTCACCCTTCTCTTTTTTTCACTCAAAATCAATTTCTTATGCAAAAAGGATGACTAAGTATTTGCAATTCAAAGTATGATTTCTAATCACAACCACAACTAAAAACCAAGATAAACAAAATGTATAAAGAAGAATCCAACTAAAAGTACAGAATCTATCATCAAAAACATCTAAAAATATCCAAAAGCATCAAAATATCTAGAATCCAAAATAAGCAATAAAAGTATCCAAAGCAACTAGAAATGCATCAAAATATATACAAAGATGTGCACAATAAGATAACTAGGTCGAAAAGTTCACCGGTTCCCAAATAATGCTACCGGTGCCCTCCCCACACTTAAAATCAAGCATCGTCCTCGATGCTAAACCGGAGGGTCGGTGGGAGGTACAACGATAGGTGCCGGCTCTGACTGTGGCTGTGGGATCGGCTCCTCCTGAGTCTGTGGCTGGTCTGTAGTGTCAGGGGCATCCTGCTGAACCGGTGCCTCCGCATCCTCCTCCTGATGATCCTGCTCATCGGAGGCCGGAGAGTCGGGAAGCGGAGGTAGCTCAGCACCCAAAGAGATAAGTGCCTGGTCCATCGGATCCAAACGGCGTCTGACATGGCGTCGCTCTCGCTCTAAGAATCGGAATAGACGCTGGACCAGGAGATAGGTAGGCTCAGGTGCTGCTGGGGGATCTGTGGATGATGAAGGAGCTGTTGTGGAGGATGATGGGGCAGCTGTAGGGGCTGATGGTGAAGGTGTCCCGATGACAGCTCTAGTCCGAGAGCGGCGTCTCGCAGGTGGTCTCTCGTGCACCCAACCACCCCAGGGGATAGTAACCTCCCTGTCATCAGCATCAGGGGGTGGTGGCCACACATCATCGTCCAACCATGGGACCTCAGCTAGGGCCGCCATACTCGTGACCAAGGTAGGAAATGGGAGTAGGCCACGAATATGCGCCCGCCACATGCACTGTCTAATAAGTCTAGGGAAAGAGACATCCTTTCCCTCCATGACGCAACCAATCAGCAGGAGCATCTCCATGGGGATCTCAGAAAAGTGGGTGGTAGGTAGGACGTAGTGGGCGAAGATCATCTGCCAAGTCCTAGCCTCCCTAGTCAAATGGGTAAACAACATCCCCTTGGGCTTGGTGTTGCCCGCATCCATAACCCATGTAGCGTCCGGTATCCCAATCACGCGCCGAAGCGCCTCGTAATCAAAAGTCATGGTATGGATGGCAATCTCAGCCTGCTGATGGGCACACATGTCATCCGGAATATGTCGACACTGTAATGCCTCCCCAATGGCGGTCTCAGTGATCATGATCTCCCTACCCCGCACCTGAACCGAATCCAATGTCGGACGGAAGAAGTTGCAGTAGAATTCCTTCACCCATGATATATTGATATCACCCAACTCTCGGTCAACAAAGTCAATACCTAAGTCAAGGATCCGACCGGTAATGGACCGTCTCACATCATTAGGTAGGGACAACTTCTTCTTAGTATTCAGCTTAATTGTCCGATATCTAGAAAACCGAAGCTCACAGTAGAGATTGGGGAATTTTTCTGGATTGGTAGAAGGCAACTGCTGATTCTCTTTTTCTTCCTCACTTAATGGATTCTTGGCATAATGTTTGTAAATGGAGGGAATGGAGGGGGTAGAGTGTTTTCTCTTCTTAGAGGCAGTGGCTATGGCTTTGCCTTTATCCGACATCCTGAAAAATATGATTGAATATATAAAACATTTAGCATGTAACAAAGAAGGCATGTTCAGGATACAATGAACAAAGAACAATCATGATGTTGCAATGATTATGCAAAAGTGAACAAGTAAACCAAAAAAAATTGCAAACTTCATTAAGGTCAACAACTCATGTTCAAAAGGCAATAGTATCATCATATAATTGAAAGAATTGTTAGAGATGGTTAAAGGTGAGTGGAAGTTAGATGGTTAAAGGAATTAGTAAGTTAGAAAAGTAGATCAGTGATATGATGATATTGATGCGCAAAGAAAAGAAAAGTTGTGGTTCATGTTCACAGTGAATAATGCAAATCTGGGAAGTCAAAAAGAAGCGGAATTTTGCCCAAAATTGAATTAAAGACCAAAATGAACTAATTTCCTTGAAAATCGGGCAGCATTCCGGCTTAAAATTGGACGTTCCCGGATAGCAAAGTAGCACAATTAGCACAGAAACAACATCAATTAGGTACAGCAGCAGTGGTATAGTATTCAGGCAACAGGAATTGCATAAAAACAGTCCAAAATCGACATACAATCATTCAGATAAGCAAACAGCAGAATATGCACGAACGGAGCACTTATCAGGCCTAGAATCCTCTATCCAGCCCTAGCTACCTAACCGCAATTATTTCTATCTAACCTAACATGCAAAGTTCTAAGTCTAACTAACTAACATGCAATTACAGTAATTAACCATAAACGAACAGTAAAAAGGAAAAACAGAAAAAAATAACAAAAATGGAGCAGGAACCTGGGAGCAGAGAAGAACTAAGAATGGAAAGAAAACTGGGGAGTGGAATAGGGCCAGGAGCTGCGCCGCCGTGGACGGTGGTGGGGAGTGGCCGGAAAGATGAGTGGCGGTGGTGGCTGCTGGCACTGTGAAGGTGAGAGACGGGGATAGAGAGCAGATGAGAGAGAGAGAACGGCGAGTGGGTATGGGAGTTGCCGGCGGTGATGGTGGAACGGTGGCGGCGCAGAGGAGGAGGTGACGCTGCCGCCGCGGCCAATGGGTGGAAAGAAGGCAGAGAGCAAGGTGAGTAGGTGATAGAGGGAGAGCGAGAAGGGTTGATGGTGAGGGAAGGGTTGGCCGTGCGGTGGTGGCCGGAAGAATGAGGTGGTGGTTATGGGGGTTAAGAGGAGGAAGAAGAAGGTGAAATGGGGGGGTTGAGGGGATGTGCGCGACTGCGCAGCGTTCGTCGCGCATTAGGGTTATCCCTGTTTTTGAATCGGCGCGAGCGCGCACCTTGCGCGCCCGCGCCCATTGAGGAAACTTGGGATCTACGCGTGCGCGTACAGCGCGCTTGAGCGTGGACGAGCAAAATGAGGAAGGGGCGCGTGCGCGTACAGTGCGCGCACGCGTGCATGGAGTTGGGCTAGGGGCTTAGAGTTGGCCCAACTCAGGCCTAACTCTCTGGAGAATGGCCTAGGAGTCTCGCCACCAGATCTGCGCGCACGCGGCATGTGTGCGTCCGCGCGCAGCGAGACGAATGGAGATCCACGCGTGAGCGTGCAGTGCGCTCTAGCGTGGCATGGCAGAATAGGTAAGGGCGCGTACGCGTACCGTGCGCGCACGCATACATGAGATTGGGCGTGAGGCTTAGAATGGGCTTGAGGCACGCCTAACTCTCGGGTCCGTGGATTAGTTTGGTGGCAGCACGCAAGGGCGCGCGCGCGGCAAGTGCGCGTCCGCGTAGGTTGATGATTTATGACAAGATGGCGCGCACGCGGAAAGTGCGCGTCCGCGCGAAGCAAGCTGGGCTAGGGGCTTAAGGTTGGCCCAGAACTGGCTCAACTCTCTGTGGATTGGCTCAATCGTTGCAGCAGCAAATCGGCGCGGGCGCGGCAAGTGCGCGTCCGCGTAGGTTGATGATTTATGACAAGATGGCGCGCACGCAGAAAGTGCGCGTCCACGCGAAGCAAGCTGGGCCAGGGGCTTAAGGTTAGCCCAGAACTGGCTCAACTCTCTGTGGATTGGCTCAATCGTTGCAGCAGCAAATCGGCACGGGCGCGGCAAGTGCGCGTCCGCGTGAACGTCCATGTGCTTAAAGACGGCGCGCACACACGTTGTGCGCGTCCGCGTGGATCATGTTGGGCCCAAGGCATAATGTTTGCCCAAGGGAGGCCCAACTCTCGGGTGTGTGGCTCATGGTGCGTCCACACAGGGACGCGTGCGCGTACATGGTGCGCGCGCGTCCAATCCCTTTTTTTTTTTCAGAAAACAAATTGCTGGGTGCTCCCCTTAGTGTTCACAACTCTTATTCACTCAACCATCATACAATTCACAAAAATACAATTTTTCGATATTATTCATCTACTACTAAACACAACATGCATGTGACTAAGCTAACAATTAAGTTGTACAGACAAATTTGTATGAAACATCTACCTACAATGGTAACTCAAATCACTTATTAAGTAAATTTAGAAGGGTGGAAAGAGTTTACCATGGTGGGGTGTCTCCCACCTAGCACTTTTAGTTTAAGTCCTTAAGTTGGACATTTTGAGAAGCTCTTTGTCATGGTGGCTTATGCTTGTACTCATCCTTGAATCTCCAAGGATCTTTGCTCCTCAATTGGTTGACAGAATTTCCAACCATCTTCATTAAGCTTGGGCAAAGTTCTACCCAAAATACGAGTCCCCATATTTAGTCTTCACATAGCGAACCGGGATCCCATATCTTATTTTCGCATCCATCCGTTAGTTGAGTTTCATGATTTTGTCGGATGGGTGGATGGCATAAATGTGATTGACACATAGAATTCTCTTTACTCCACCAATGCTTCCTTCTAGATCCATACAAAGTGATCCTTGTCCCAACATCATCCCTATACTTTGAGGCCTTGACCTTGATGAGCTTAAGACCTACTTTCCAACCACTACACAACTCATTCTTACTTTTAATTCCACAAAGAGTTATAAGTTGACCATCATTTTCAATCAAACCATATTCAAGTGAGAAATTAAAGCTTAGGGATAGAGATTTTACCCACTTAAATGTTGTATTGGATGGTAATTTGGGAAGAGAGGCTTCCCCACACTTAGACAATGCAAGGTCCACTTCCTTGTGCTCTTCTTTAGTTGTTTCCACCTCTTCATAATTTTCTTCAATTTCAACCTCATCGTCTTTGTTACGTGGCTTGGTGTTATCTTCAAGAACTTCATCTTGTCTAATGAGGGGCGATTTAATTTTGGATAGAAATGCATTGATGAATGAGTTCATCTCTTGATCAACCTCTTCATATTCTTCAATTTCAATATACACCATGCCATTTCCATCTTCCTTGGGAGGTTGTGCACACTCTTCTATAATTTCAACTCCACGTCCAACGGATGAGGATTCCATTGCAGAGAGAAATTCATCCATGATTGCATCCATCTCTTGATGAGCCTCTTCTAAGTCTCCAATGATGGTATGCCTTGGAGGTTGCGCACCCTCCTCAACATCAATATCAAGCTTCTTGGAAGAGTTCTCCATGATGCTACATTCCCATGGACTTTCAACATCTCCTAAATCTTCAACCACTTCTTCCCTTTCTTCAATGATCATAGGCTTCTCCAATTGTTCCAACACAAAACTCGACTCCTCCTTTTCCACCGAACTTTCCAATTTTTCCTTCATGCTTTGTTCTTCTCTTGACGTTCCACATGGGGTCACGGAAGTACCTTGAGCATTCAAACATTGGTAGGCTAAGGTGGACACCACCTTGGTCAAGTTGGTTACAAACTCAAGTGTATCCCGCTTCATGGCCTCTTGTCCTTGAAGTAACAAAGTGAGAGAATTGTCTATAGGGGCTTGTGGTGGGTAGAAAGGTTCATTGTTTTGGAGAGAGGGTTCATAATAGGAAGGTGGTTCTTTTTGGTAAGGTTGTGGAGATTGTGTGTATTGAGGTGGTTCTTGGTAGTGATCTTGATAGGGTTGTGGTGGTTCTAAGGGTTCTTGCTCATAATGGTCATAAAAATATGGTATGGATGGTTGGTTGTATGATGAGTATGGGTCATAGGAAGGTGCTTGGTGTGGAAGGGCTTGTGAGTATGGTTGAGGATTATGTTGTAGGTATGGTTCATAGGCATATGGTGGTGGTGCTTGGAAATCACAAGGTGATTCACCATAGCCATTGGATTGGTATGCATCATAGAATGGCTCTTCTTCATAGTGTATTGGTGGGGGTTGTTGCCATGAAGATTGATCATAAGCATGTGGCTCCTCCCACCTTTGATTGTCCCATCCTTGATACATCTCTTCATTGAGGTTCTCATCACCTACAACATAATTGTAATCACACTCATAGCCAAAGTGAGAATTCATGATAGCAAGAGAGGGCAAAAACAAAAAAAATAGTAACAAATAAAGAGAACAAACTAAAAACTAACAAAGAAGCAAAAAGCAAACATATTCACAATATTCACATATATACAATAACCAATAACACAACACCATTGCAAGTTCCCCGGCAACGGCGCCATTTTGACGATTGGATTTTTGACGGTTTAGAATTTCACAAATAAAATCTCGTTGTAAAGTATAGTTTCTAAACCAAACAATAATCCTTTCATACAAAAAGTTGTTTGTCACTAAAACAAACCCCTAAATTTATAAACCGAAGTATTGGACCTCGGGTCGTTCTCCCTAGGAATTACAATGAAGTGTCTTGTTATTAGTTGTGAGTTATTTTGGGGTTTTGATATGAGGCATGAAAAGTAAATGGCAATGAAAGTAAACTAACTATAAAAGGCTCTTGGCAAGGTATGAAAATTAGAAGTCCTATCCTAGTTATCCTTCTCAATTGTGATGATAATTGTTCATTACTCCCACTTAGTTAACCTCTAACCATGGAGGAAGGTCAAGTGGTGAATCAAATTGATTTCTCAAGTCCTAATCAACTCCCTAAGGAATGACTAGCTTTAGAGGCATTCAAATTAATTAGCAACTTCTAATTATCGATCAACAAAGGAATTAGATAACTCAAGAGTCACTAATTACTCTACCTAGGCCAAGAGGACCAAAAATCTAACTAATAGCTATAAGAGACATTTTAACAAACACATAGAGTGCAATAAAAGTAGACAACATAATTTGCAAGAATTAAAGATATATCTAACTACAAAGGCAAGAGATTAACAAGAGAAAAGCAAAGAAGACACATTTATTATGAATTACCTCTTATTGAATTGGAAGAAAATATGAGAAACAAAAGTAGATCTACAACAAAATATAAGAACAACATAAAGGAAATTGCAATGAAAGAATGGAAGGAGAATGAATGTAACTACAAGAAATTGAGAGGTAGAAGTAGAAGAACATGAATCTAAAATTTAGATCTAAGAACTAAACCTAATCCTAATTCTAGAGAGAAGTGAGAGCTTCTCTCTCTAAAACTCTAAACTAAAACTCTAACTCCTCATTAGTCTATGGGTGTGAATGTGTGTCAATCCCCTTCAATCCTTGGCTCTTATATGCATTTTGGCGCCAAAGTTGGTTGCTGAAACCTTCCTAAAATCGCCAGGCACGTGTTGCCTTAGTGGGGTCATGTGCCATCATCGGCGCGTGCGCGCATGGTACGCGTGCGCGTCCTTGGCCTGTTTCGCAATGTGCGCGCGAGCGCCTTGTGCGCGTGCGCGTGCATGGCTGACTTGCCTCTTTGACTTTTTATGCTTCTCTCTACTTGTATGCTTCCTTCCTTGCTTCCTTTGATCCATGCCTAGCCTATTTCATCCTGAGATTACTAACAAACATATCAAGGCATCTTATGGAATCAAAGAGGAAATAGAATTCATCAAAATAAGACTTAAAAAGCATGTTTTTACACTTAAGCACAAATACGGGAGAGATAGCAAAATCATGCTAATTCCTGGGCTAAATGTGACAAAAGGCTATCAAGATGCTCTAAATTCAATACAAAACAAACCGTCAAATTGGGGTTTGTCACTCTCCTCTTCTATAATAAGGGTGGACAACCACTGTTTGAAGCAAGGAGAAAATTTGAGAGTGCAAGGCACAGAGTTTTCAAAGCTACCTGAGCTAACAGTTTTCTCTTCTCCTTCAATGTTTTCTGTTTAGTATTTTTCTGTTTAATTTTGTCATGTCTTGAGTCTCATGGAAAAAGGCAAACAAGTGAGGTTTGTATGAAAAAGCCATAGAGCGGAAAAAGGCAGAGAGAGCAAAATTAAAAGAAAAAGCCATAGATGTCTTAGAGGTCCTTTGTTCATCTATGTTGTGTATCATGATTCTGTGGGAATCCCCTTGTAAGTTGGGTTAGCACTTTACAAGTTGTAATCAGATTGATTATAGTGAAATTCCATCATGTTTGTGATGGAGACTGGATGTAGGCTGCACTGCACTTAGCAGCCGAACCAGGATATATCTGGGTGCAATCTTCTTCTCCTTTCTACTCCTTTTCTGTTTTCAACTACACAGGAGCAAAAACCAGAAGTTTCTCGTGCCAAGTGATGAGCGGATATTTTATACGCTTTTTGGGGGTAATTTCATGTAGATTTTAGTATGTTTTAATTAGTTTTTAATAGAATTTTATTAGTTTTTAAGCAAAAATCATATTTCTGGACTTTACTATGAGTGTGTGTATTTTTCTGTGATTTCAGGTATTTTCTGGCTGGAATTGAGGAAGCTGAGCAAAAATCTGACTTAGGCTGAAAAAGGACTGCTGATGCTGTTGGATCCTGACCTCCCTGCACTCGAAATGGATTTTCTAGAGCTACAAGAGTCCAATTGGCGCGCTCTCAACGGCGTTGGAAAGTAGACATCCAGGGCTTTCCCGCAATATATAATAGTCCATACTTTGCGCGAAGATAGACAACGTAACTTGGCGTTGAACGCCAAGTACATGCTGCTGTCTGGAGTTAAACGCCAAAAAAACGTCATGATCCGGAGTTGAACGCCCAAAACACGTCATAACTTGGAGTTTAACTCCAAGTAAAGCCTCTACTCGTGGATAGCTTTAGTCTCAGCCCCAGCACACACCAAGTGGGCCCCAGAAGTGGATTTCTGCACCAATTATCTTAGTTTATTCATATTCTGTAAACCTAGGTTACTAGTTTACTATTTAAACAACTTTTAGAGAATTACTTTGTACCTCATGACATTTTCAGATCTGAATTACATACTTTTTGATGGCATGAGTCTCTAAACTCCATTGTTGGGGGTGAGGAGCTCTGCAGCGTCTCGATGAATTAATACAATTCCTTTATTTTCCATTCAAACACGTTTGTTCTTATCTAAGATGTTCATTCGCGCTTAATTATGGAGAAGGTGATGATCTGTGACACTCATCACCTTCCTCAGTCCATGAACGTGTGTCTGACAACCACTTCCGTTCTACATCAGATTGAATGAGTATCTCTTAGATTCATTACTCAGAATCTTCGTGGTATAAGCCGGATTGATGGCGGCATTCATGAGAATCCGGAAAGTCTAAACCTTGTCTGTGGTATTCTGAGTAGGATTCTGGGATTGAATGACTGTGACGAGCTTCAAACTCCTGAAGGCTGGGCGTTAGTGACAGACGCAAAAGAATCAATGGATTCTATTCCAACCTGATTGAGAACCGACAGATGATTAGCCGTGCTGTGACAGAGCATAGGAACATTTTCACTGAGAGGATGGGAGGTAGCCATTGACAACGGTGACACCCTACATAGAGCTTGCCATGGAAGGGACCTTGCGTGTGGGAAGAGGATTTCAAGGAAAAGTAGAAATTCAAGGGACAAAGCATCTCCAAAACTCCAACATATTTCTCATTACTGCACAACAAGTAACGCTATTATTCTCTTTTATTTTTCCAATCTAATAATTCCAACTGATAATTTTAATTAATATCCTGACTAAGAATAATAAAATAAACATCGCTTGCTTCAAACCAATATTCTCCGTGGGATCGACCCTTACTCGCGTAAGGTATTACTTGGACGACCCAGTGCACTTGCTGGTTAGTTGTTCGAATTGCCAAAGAGTTAGATTGCAAATTCGTGCACCAAGTTTTTGGCGCCGTTGCCGGGGATTGTTGAGTTTGAACAATTGAAGGCTTATTTTATTTCTTAGATTAGGAATAATTTATTTATTTATTTTTTTATTTGTCATAGAGTCATTAAATTCTGATAGGATAGTTTCTTTTCAAAAATTTCTTTTCAAAAATATTATTTTTCTTTATTAATTGTTAATTTTTCGTGAGTTTAGTGTCTTGTTCTAAGTTTGGTGTCACTTGCATATTTTATATTTTTCTTTGAAATTTTCGTATTAGTGTTCTTTGTTCTTCCTTGATCTTCAAGTTGTTCTTGTTTATTTTTCTTGTTTGATCTTTAATTTTTCTTGTTCTGAGTCTTTTCTTGTTTTTCTTGTGCTTTTTCAAAACATTAGTTTTCAAAAAATTTAATCTATCTATAAAAATTATACATATTCAAAACAAGTGTTATATTTGCTCCCAATTGGCTAGAGCCTTGGTTTATATTCTTGATGATTGAGCACCAGTTCTTTTGAAAATCTTTTTCAAAAATAATTTTTCTTGAATTAATCCTGTGCCAAACTTTAAGTTTGGTGTTTTCTTGTTGATCTTTCTTTAATTTTCAAAAATTTATTTTAGTTTTCTAAAAATTTTAAGTTTGGTGTTCTTTCTTTTGTTCTTGGTGTTCTTGTGAATCTTCAAGGTGTTCTTGAGTCTTTCTTGTGTTTTGATCTTAAAATTTTTAAGTTTGGTGTTCCTTAGTGTTTTCCCTCCAAAATTTTCGAAAATAAGGAGCATTAGATCTAAAAATTTTAAGTCTTGTGTCTTTTATGTGTTTTTCTCTTTCATCATAAAATTCAAAAAAAAAAAATCTTTTCTAACTAATTTTAAACTATATTTTCGAAATTTTTTATAAAATTCAGATTTCAATTTCAAATTTTTTTCGAAAAATTTTCACAAAATATTTTCAAATTTTTATATATTCCGTTTTTATTTATTCCACTTCTATAAAATAAATAATTTCAACATACATATCATCTCCCTTGTTCCATCATGGAATCAAGTGGAAATGCACAGTCCAAGAGGACTTTGGGGTCATATGCTAACCCCACTATTGCTTCATATGGAAGTAGTATCTGTATACCCTCCATTGGAGTTAGTAGCTTTGAGTTGAATCCTCAGCTCATTATCATGGTGCAGCAAAACTGCCAGTATTCCGGTCTTTCACATGAAGAACCTACAGAGTTTCTGGCACAATTTTTACAAATTACTGACACAGTACATGATAAGGAAGTAGATCAGGATGTCTACAGATTATTACTGTTTCCATTTGCTGTAAAAGATCAAGCTAAGAGGTGGTTAAATAACCAACCTAAGAACAGCATAAAAACATGGAAACAGCTGTCAGAAAAATTCCTGAATCACTATTTCCCTCCAAAACGGATGACACAGCTAAGGCTAAGCATCCAAGGCTTCAAACAAGGAGATAATGAATCTCTTTATGATGCCTGGGAGAGATACAGAGAGATGCTAAGAAAATGCCCCTCTGAAATGTTTTCAGAATGGGTGCAATTAGACATCTTCTACTATGGGCTTACAGAAAAAGCTCAGATTTCTCTAGACCACTCAGCTGGTGGATCTATACACATGAGAAAAACAATTGAAGAAGCTCAAGAGCTTATTGATACAGTTGCCAGAAATCAACATCTGTACCTAAGCAGTGAATCTTCCATGAAAGAAGAAGCTAAAACAGTAACTGCTGAACTCAGTCCAGTGGATCAGGCTAATGAATTCAATCAGCAATTAGACTTTCTAACTCAGCAGCTAGCCGAATTCAAGGAAATATTACAGGAAACAAGAATGGCTAATAGGAATATGGAAGAGCAATTAAAGCAGACAGAAAAGCAATTGTCAAAACAAATAGCAGAAGAATGTCAAGCAGTTCAATTAAGAAGTGGGAAAACATTAAATACCTCACTTCAAAGCAGCAGGAAACCAAGAAATGAACAAATGGCTAATCAAAATCCCTCTGAGGACAGTCAGAGCCCAGAGAGGAATAAAGCTGGCGCTGAACGCCCAGACCATGCTCATTCCTGGCGTTCAACGCCAGAAACAAGCATGAATCCGGCGTTGAACGCTCAAAGGGAGCATGGTTTTGGCGTTCAAACGCCAGTAACAAACAAGGAGGTGGCGTCTAACACCACTCCAGCTTCCACCCCTGGCATTCAAATACCAGTAGGGGATCAGTCACATACAAGTGCTGATAACAACCCTTCTAAAAAGGCTTCCCAACCCACTTCTATAGGTAATAAACCTGCAGCAACTAAGGTTGAAGAATACAAAGCCAAAATGCCTTATCCTCAAAAACTCCGCCAAGCGGAACAGGATAAGCAATTTGCCCGCTTTGCAGACTATCTCAGGACTCTTGAAATAAAGATTCCGTTTGCAGAAGCACTTGAGCAAATACCCTCTTATGCTAAGTTCATGAAAGAGATCTTAAGTCATAAGAAGGATTGGAGGGAAACTGAAAAAGTTTACCTCACTGAAGAATGCAGTGCAGTCATTCTGAAAAGCTTACCTGAGAAGCTTAAAGATCCTGGGAGCTTTATGATACCATGCACATTAGAGGGTACGTGTACCAAGCAAGCTTTATGTGATCTTGGGGCAAGTATCAACCTAATACCTGCATCTACTATCAGAAAGCTTGGTTTAACTGAAGAAATCAAACCAACCAGGATATGTCTTCAACTTGCTGATGGCTCCATTAAATACCCATCAGGCGTGATTGAAGACATGATTGTCAAGGTTGGGCCATTTGCCTTTCCTACTGACTTTGTGGTGCTGGAAATGGAGGAGCACAAGAGTGCAACTCTCATTCTAGGAAGACCTTTCCTAGCAACTGGCCGAACCCTCATTGACGTCCAAAAAGGGGAAGTAACCTTGAGAGTCAATGAGGAGGAGTTCAAGTTGAATGTGGTCAAAGCCATGCAACATCCAGACACCCCAAATGACTGCATGAGTGTTGATATTATTGACTCTCTGGTAAGAGAGGTCAATATGGCTGAGAGTCTCGAATCAGAGCTAGAGGACATCTTTAAAGATGTTCAGCCTGATCTGGAGAAATCAGAGAGAATAATAGAACCTCTGAAAATCCCTCAGGAAGAGGAGAAACCTCCAAAACCCGAGCTCAAACCATTACCACCATCCCTGAAATATGCATTTCTGGGAGAAGGTGATACTTTTCCTGTAATCATAAGCTCTACCTTAGAGCCACAGGAAGAGGAAGCACTAATTCAAGTGCTAAGGACACACAAGATAGCTCTTGGGTGGTCCATCAGTGATCTTAAGGGCATTAGCCCAGCTAGATGCATGCACAAGATCTTACTGGAAGGTGACGCCAAGCCAGTGGTTCAACCACAAAGGCGGCTGAACCCAGCCATGAAGGAAGTAGTGCAGAAAGAGGTCACTAAGTTACTAGAGGCTGGGATTATTTATCCTATTTCTGACAGCCCCTGGGTGAGCCCTGTCCAAGTCGTCCCTAAGAAAGGTGGCATGACAGTGGTTCATAATGAAAAAAATGAACTGGTTCCTACAAGAACAGTTACTGGGTGGCGTATGTGTATTGATTACAGAAGGCTCAATACAGCCACCAGAAAGGATCATTTTCCTTTACCATTCATAGACCAGATGCTAGAAAGACTAGCAGGTCATGAATACTACTGCTTTCTGGATGGATATTCAGGTTATAATCAAATTGCAGTAGATCCCCAGGATCAGGAGAAAACGGCATTCACATGCCCATCTGGAGTATTTGCATACAGAAGGATGCCATTTGGCCTGTGCAATGCACCTGCAACCTTTCAGAGGTGCATGCTCTCAATTTTCTCTGATATGGTAGAAAAATTTCTGGAAGTCTTCATGGATGACTTTTCAGTGTTTGGAGACTCATTCAGCTCCTGCCTTAACCATTTTGCACTTGTTCTAAAAAGATGCCAAGAGACTAACCTGGTTTAAACTGGGAGAAGTGTCACTTTATGGTGACTGAAGGAATTGTCCTTGGGCACAAAATCTCGAACAAGGGGATAGAGGTGGACCAAGCTAAGGTAGAGGTAATTGAAAAACTACCACCACCTGCCAATGTTAAGGCAATCAGAAGCTTTCTGGGGCATGTAGGATTCTACAGGAGGTTTATAAAGGATTTTTCAAAAATTGCCAAACCTCTGAGCAACCTGCTAGCTGCTGACACGCCATTTATCTTTGATAAAGAGTGTCTGCAAGCATTTGAGACTTTGAAAGCTAAATTGGTAACAGCACCAATCATCTCTGCACCAGACTGGACATCACCATTTGAATTAATGTGTGATGCCAGTGACCATGCCATTGGTGCAGTGTTGGGACAAAGGCATGACAAGCTTCTGCACGTCATTTACTATGCCAGCCGTGTTTTAAATGACGCACAGAAGAATTACACAACCACAGAAAAAGAGCTACTTGCAGTGGTTTACGCCATTGACAAATTCAGATCCTATTTAGTAGGATCAAAAGTGATTGTGTATACAGATCATGCTGCTCTTAAATATCTACTCACAAAGCAGGATTCAAAACCCAGACTTATAAGATGGGTGCTGCTTCTGCAAGAGTTTGATATAGAAATAAGAGACAGAAAAGGAACAGAGAATCAAGTAGCAGATCACCTGTCCCGAATAGAACCAGTGGAAGGGGCGTCCCTCCCTCCCACTGAGATCTCTGAAACCTTTCCGGATGAGCAACTCTTTGCCATCCAGGAAGTGCCATGGTTTGCAGACATTGCAAACTACAAGGCAGTGAGATTTATACCCAAAGAGTACAGTAGACAGCAAATAAAGAAGCTAATCACGGATGCAAAGTATTATCTTTGGGATGAGCCGTATCTCTTTAAGAGATGTGCAGACGGAGTAATTCGTAGATGTGTGCCTAAGGAAGAAGCACAGAAGATCCTATGGCACTGCCATGGATCACGGTATGGAGGACATTTTGGAAGTGAGCGAACAGCCACAAGAGTCCTCCAATGTGGCTTCTACTGGCCTACTCTCTATAAAGACTCCCGAGTGTATGTACTTAATTGTGACAGTTGCCAAAGATCTGGCAATCTACCTCACAGTTATGCCATGCCTCAACAAGGGATCTTGGAGATTGAGTTGTTTGATGTATGGGGCATTGACTTCATGGGACCTTTCCCACCATCATACTCAAACACTTATATTCTGGTGGCAGTGGATTATGTATCCAAATGGGTGGAGGCTATTGCTACACCCACTAATGACACTAAAACAGTGTTAAAATTCCTCCAGAAACACATCTTCAGCAGATTTGGTATCCCTAGAGTATTAATCAGTGATGGGGGCTCTCATTTCTGCAATAAACAGCTTTACTCTGCTCTGGTTCGTTTTGGAGTTAGCCACAGGGTAGCTACTCCATATCACCCACAAACTAATGGGCAAGCTGAAGTCTCAAATAGAGAACTCAAAAGAATCCTGGAACGGACTGTAATTAACCGTAGAAGGGATTGGGCAAGAAGCTTGGATGATGCTCTGTGGGCATACAGAACAGCATTCAAGACCCCTATAGGGACCTCTCCATACCAGCTTGTGTATGGAAAGGCATGTCACTTGCCAGTGGAACTGGAACACAAGGCCTACTGGGCAACCAGATTCCTAAACCTTGATGCCAAGTTAGCTGGAGAAAAACGATTGCTCCAGTTAAATGAGCTAGAGGAATTTAGACTCAATGCTTTCGAGAATGCAAAGATTTACAAAGAGAAAGCGAAAAAATGGCATGATAAGAAATTGTCATCCAGAGTCTTTGAGCCGGGGCAGAAAGTTTTGCTATTTAATTCTAGGCTCAAATTATTCCCCGGGAAATTAAAATCCCGGTGGAGAGGTCCATATGTAATCACAAACGTATCACCATATGGATACATAGAGCTTCAGGATAATGACTCTAACAAAAAGTTCATTGTTAATGGACAAAGAGTTAAACATTATCTTGAAGGAAATTTCGAGCAAGAATGCTCAAAACTGAGACTTAATTAAAGCTCAGTAATAGTCCAGCTAATGACATTAAAGAAGCGCTTGCTGGGAGGCAACCCAGACAATCACAAAATTTAATTTTATTTGTTTCTGTTGATTTTTACAGGTATAGGTCAAAATATCTTCAAGGTAAAAAAGCAATTGATTGGATTCACAGAGTTAAAGGGGAATTTGGAAGTTCACTGGCGAAAAAAGGCCAGTAAGAAACATTTTGGGCGTTGAACGCCCAAAAGAAGCACCCACTGGGCGTTCAACGCCAGTAAGGGTAGCCATCTGGGCGTTAAACGCCAGAAAGGAGCATCTTCTGGGCGTTAAACGCCAGAAAGAAGCACCTTCTGGGCGTTTAACGCCAGATTGACAGCATCCTGGGCATTCAGAAAAACACCCAGTGACAAAGGACTTCCTGGTGTTCAACGCCAGAAAGATGCATTAGCTGGGCGTTGAACGCCCAGGAGAAGCAACATTTGGGCGTTAAACGCCCAAACCATGCAGCATTTGGGCGTTTAACGCCAGGATGGTGGGGGGGGGGGGAGGTAAAATTCATCATTTTTTATTTTTTTTTACAAATTTTCTAAATTTTTATGTTTCAATTCATAATTTCTTACATCAACATGTTTCAAAATGTCATTTTTCAAATCAAATTGGTTTTCTAAGAACCCTAATTTCTAAAATCCCTTTTTCAAAAATTTCAAATATATCTTAATCCATAAAGACAAATTATTTTTCAATCCAATCCAACTCTTTTAAAGTTTGTTTTCAAAACTCAATTATCTTTTTAAAATCTTTTGCAAAAATTAAAAATTCAAATCTATCTTTTTAATTATTATTCATATCTTTCTCTTTTTAAACTATATCTTTTTCTTATTATATCTATCTTTTCTAAATCATATCTTCTATTTTATCCTTTTCTTATTTTCGAAATTTCCCACCCCCTCCCTATATATTGAGTTCGGCGCCCCACTCATCATCACCTTGCAACACTTGCTCTCCTCCTATCCCTCTCCTTTCTTCTCTTTTGCTTGAGGACAAGCAAAGCTCTAAGTTTGGTGTGGTTATCCGTGATCACAAAAACATACTCATTAAGATCATGGCCCCTAAAGGAAAACAACCCACCCCAAGGGGCAAGAAAGAGAGTGCTCCAAAGCCACTTTGGAATCAAGGGAAGTTCTTAACTAAAGAACATTCAGACCATTACTACAAAATAATGAGTCACAGATCAGTGATCCCGGAAGTCAAATTTGATCTGAAAGAAGATGAATATCAAGAGATTCAAGAGCAAATTCGAATCAGGAATTGGGAAATTCTGACCAATCCTGAAACGAAAGTGGGAAGGAACATGGTTCAGGAGTTCTATGCTAATCTATGGCAGACAGACAGGCAAAGAATAATTGGAGCTGCTCTCTATGACCATCGGACCTTAGTCAGAGGAAAGATTGTTCATACCCATCCTGACAAGATCAGGGAGATATTTAAGATTCCTCAACTGAAAGATGACCCAGACTCCTTTAACAGGAGAATGATGGGGGTAAATAAAGGTCTAGACAAGATTCTAGAGGATATATGCATCCCTGAAGCCAGGTGGACCACCAGCACCACTGGCACCCCAATTCAACTCAAAAGAGAAGATCTAAAACCAGTAGCCAGAGGCTGGCTGGATTTCATTGGGCGTTCCATACCAGCAACCGTTCTGAAGTTACCATTAAAAGCGCAGTAATGATTCACTGCATCATGTTGGGAAAGGAGGTAGAAGTCCATCAACTGATCTCATGTGAGCTATACAAAATAGCAAACAGGAATTCCAAGGACGCCAAATTGGCCTATCCAAGCTTAATTTCTATGCTCTGCAAAGATGCCGGAGTGAAGATGGGAATAACAGAGTATATTCCAGTTGAGAGGCCAATCACTGGAATATCAATGCTCAGACAACAACAACAAGATGATTCAGCCAAGAGGAGAGCACAGGAAGCCCTCCCAGAACTGCCTCAATTCGAATATTGGGAACATCTTGAGGCTTCTATTTCTAGATTGCAAGAAGCTATGGACCAAATAAAGGAAGAACAGAACAATTAAAGTAGCATGCTTTGCAAACTGCTTAAGGAACAGGAAGAGCAAGGGCGTGATCTAAGGGAGCTAAAGCGCCAAAAATTAATCCTTGAAAAGCACCCCACAGATTAGAGGAACATCTACTCCTCAAAACAACAGGTTGCTGAGTTCCAATTTTTCTGCTTTAACTTAGTGATAGTATGATTATAGAAATTTACCTTAGGAGATATTTAGTAGTAGTAATTAGTATATCTATTTTGATTTTATTTCCAATTAAGCTATAATTTATTTTTCTCATCATCATCAGGCATGAATAAAGTAGTAGATTTTTTTAGAATAAAGAAGTAATCTATATTTTTCGAGTTCTTAATAATAAAAATTATAATTAATTATGTGTGGTGGCAATACTTTTTGTTCTCTGAATGAATGCTTAAACAGTGCATAACTTGTACTTTGAATTTGATGAATATTGGCTCCTGAAAGAATGAGGAACACGAAAAATATTATTGATGATCTGAAAAATCATGAAATTGATTCTTGAAGCAAGAAAAAATAGTCCATTCAAAAAAAAAAAAGAGAGAAAGAGCAGTAGAAAAAGCCAATAGCCCTTAAAACCAAAAGGCAAGGGTAAAAAGGATCCAAGGCTTTGAGCATCAATGGATAGGAGGGCCCAAGGAAACTAAATCCAGGCCTAAGTGGCTAAATCAAGCTGTCCCTAACCATGTGCTTGTGGCATGCAGGTCCAAGTTACAAACTTGAGACTGAGTGGTTAAAGTCGTGATCCAAGGCAAACAGAGTGTGCTCAAGAGCTCTGGATACCTCTGACTGGGGACTCTAGCAAAGCTAAGTCACAATCTGAAAAAGGTTCACCTAGTCATGTGTCTGTGGCATTTATGTATCTGGTGTTAATACTGGAAAACAAAGTGCTTAGGGCCACGACCAAGACTCATAAAATAACTGTGTTCAAAAATCAACATACTACACTAGGAGAATCAATAATACTATCGGAATTCTGAGTTCCTATGGATGCCAATCATTCTGAAATTCAAAGGAAAAAGGGAGATGCCAAAACTGTTCAGAAACAAAAAGCTACAAGCCCCGCTCATCTAAAAAGAATCTGAGCTCCATTTAAAACTCTTAGATATTATTACTTCTTAATTTCTTTCATCCTATTTTATTTATCTAGTTGCTTGAGGACAAGCAACAGTTTAAGTTTGGTGTTGTGATGAGCGGATATTTTATACGCTTTTTGGGGGTAATTTCATGTAGATTTTAGTATGTTTTAATTAGTTTTTAATAGAATTTTATTAGTTTTTAAGCAAAAATCATATTTCTGGACTTTACTATGAGTGTGTGTATTTTTCTGTGATTTCAGGTATTTTCTGGCTGGAATTGAGGAAGCTGAGCAAAAATCTGACTTAGGCTGAAAAAGGACTGCTGATGCTGTTGGATCCTGACCTCCCTGCACTCGAAATGGATTTTCTGGAGCTACAGGAGTCCAATTGGCGTGCTCTCAATGGCGTTGGAAAGTAGACATCCAGGGCTTTCCCGCAATATATAATAGTCCATACTTTGCACGAAGATAGACAACGTAACTTGGCGTTGAACGCCAAGTACATGCTGCTGTCTGGAGTTAAACGCCAAAAAAACGTCATGATCCGGAGTTGAACGCCCAAAACACGTCATAACTTGGAGTTTAACTCCAAGTAAAGCCTCTACTCGTGGATAGCTTTAGTCTCAGCCCCAGCACACACCAAGTGGGCCCCAGAAGTGGATTTCTGCACCAATTATCTTAGTTTATTCATATTCTGTAAACCTAGGTTACTAGTTTACTATTTAAACAACTTTTAGAGAATTACTTTGTACCTCATGACATTTTCAGATCTGAATTACATACTTTTTGATGGCATGAGTCTCTAAACTCCATTGTTGGGGGTGAGGAGCTCTGCAGCGTCTCGATGAATTAATACAATTCCTTTATTTTCCATTCAAACACGCTTGTTCTTATCTAAGATGTTCATTCGCGCTTAATTATGGAGAAGGTGATGATCCGTGACACTCATCACCTTCCTCAGTCCATGAACGTGTGTCTGACAACCACTTCCGTTCTATATCAGATTGAATGAGTATCTCTTAGATTCATTACTCAGAATCTTCGTGGTATAAGCCGGATTGATGGCGGCATTCATGAGAATCCGGAAAGTCTAAACCTTGTCTGTGGTATTCTGAGTAGGATTCTGGGATTGAATGACTGTGACGAGCTTCAAACTCTTGAAGGCTGGGCGTTAGTGACAGACGCAAAAGAATCAATGGATTCTATTCCAACCTGATTGAGAACCGACAGATGATTAGCCGTGCTGTGACAGAGCATAGGAACGTTTTCACTGAGAGGATGGGAGGTATCCATTGACAACGGTGACACCCTACATAGAGCTTGCCATGGAAGGGACCTTGCGTGTGGGAAGAGGATTTCAAGGAAAAGTAGAAATTCAAGGGACAAAGCATCTCCAAAACTCCAACATATTTCTCATTACTGCACAACAAGTAACGCTATTATTCTCTTTTATTTTTCCAATCTAATAATTCCAACTGATAATTTTAATTAATATCCTGACTAAGAATAATAAAATAAACATCGCTTGCTTCAAACCAATAATCTCCGTGGGATCGACCCTTACTCGCGTAAGGTATTACTTGGACGACCCAGTGCACTTGCTGGTTAGTTGTGCGAATTGCCAAAGAGTTAGATTGCAAATTCGTGCACCACCAAGTGACAAGACAAAAAAGAAAAGTCTCGTGGCTAGGGACGAGACAAAACAAAAAGTCTCGTGTGTAGTGAAGAGATAAAAAGAGTAAAAGTTTCCAGAATTAGTCTGACAAGTCAGCAAGTGTTATCAAGCAAAAAAGGGGGCTAAGATTCAACCCCCTTCTCTTAGCCACTGAAACCATCACAATTATTTTACTATCAGCGAAGAAAGAGATTCCAGATTGACAACAATATAGAGATGCCAGAGTTATGCCCGAAATGGTTAGCATTGTTGATCATCGAGATGGCTCGTTTATCTTCCATTTTTCTTTATGGTATTGTAGTGTATATCACCTTCCAGATTTTACTCTATAAATATTATTGGCTGAAGATATTCTTCTGTGATATGTTGTATGTTTTTAATAGACGAAATTAACAATGAATAACCAAATCTGTTTAGTTTTAATGATTCTTTGAACTGTTTGTTTTATAGTTCTTATTGTTGATATTGTTTCTTAATGACGGGGAATCTGTTTTTAGAAACTTCTGGTGTTGTATGTAAGACTGGTCGAAATTTTAAGGAAAAACTAAGGGAGCTTGGATGACTTGATGCTGTCTTTGAAATTACCTTGAAGTGCCAGTCGGATTTGAAGGTGTGAGATTGTATTTTCAGTTCAATTTATAATTTGAGTATATTTTTTTATAAGAAATAACTTGAGAAAACTGCAAAGGTTTTACGAACATTATAAAACAGAGTGAATATTATTATTTGCTATTTGATCTTTCTTACTCTAAGATCAAATGTTGTGTCTGTCCGTACTCCGTATATGGGCAATTCCCTTATGTTCAGAAAATCAATTTAAGTAGTTGTTTGTCTTTTGTTCTAGTTGATTTCAAGTTTTGAAGCCCTATCTGGTTGTAGATTAATTTAATTGGAGAGAACCATTGGTTTTCCGTTTCAGTGCTGGGTGGAGGATAGTTATCTATCTACCAAAGATGTTAGAAATGACAAACGGATAAAAAAAGCCTTACTTTGCTTCTTAAATGCTTGAAGATCATGGAAATGCGACATTCTTTAGTGAAGACAACCAGGTTTACTACTCATTCTAGCCCAACCTCCCTCTCTTTCAGAAAGCGACAAAAACTAAAATAGACATAGTTTATGATTTTCATCTTGAGTCTTGCTTCCTTGACTTCCCCTTTGTATAGTATACTCATGTTCTGCTGCATTCTAATTTATCATTCATCGTATGTACTTTATCTTAACAGGCTCATTTTCTTGGACTAAAACAGAATCTCATTCCTCAAGCAACTCTATTTTCTTTTGTGGAGCTGATTTCAACTATCATAAAATTTCTCTCAGGTAATGATCACACAAAGGGGTAACTTCTTCCTTTTGCTGCTTTGTCTTTTTATTTCTCTTTTGTTGTCATGCTATTTTACTTTTTTTTCTTTCCATTTCTTACAACTGATTAATTATTCTTCCCACCCATTATTTCTTTCCATTTCTTACAACTAATTGGTGTTAAGAAGAAGACAAAGCGGGTTACAACACTTGATGCCTTTAGGGGTCTCACCATAGTGGTTAGTACTAATTAATATATCGATAATGCATGCTAGGAAGACAGGAAAAAATTGTTAGAATTTGTTTTAAATAGTATTTATTAATTGTCCTAACAATTAATAAATACTAAATAAGATAAGTTATGAATGTTCTTAGTTGATTTTTTTGTTCCTAATCATTTTCGTTAATATATAGTCAACAAGCTAAGTGTATTAATTATTTTTTTATAGTTAATTTGACAATTATATGTATGTAGTTGATGATTGATGAGCGGATAATTTATACGCTTTTTGGCATTATTTTTAGGTAGTTTTTAGTAAGTTCAAGCTACTTTTAGGGATGTTTTCATTAGTTTTTATGTTAAATTCACATTTCTGGACTTTACTATGAGTTTGTGTGTTTTTCTGTGATTTTAGGTAATTTCTGGCTGAAATTGAGGGACTTGAGCAAAACTCTGAAAAAGGCTGACAAAAGGACTGCTGATGCTGTTGGAATCTGACCTCCCTGCACTCGAAATGGATTTTCTGGAGCTACAGAACTCCAATTGGCGCGCTCTCAACGGCGTTGGAAAGTAGACATCTAGGGCTTTCCAGCAATATATAATAGTCCATACTTTATTCGGAAATTGACGACGTAACTTGGCGTTGAACGCCAAGTACATGCTGCTGTCTGGAGTTAAACGCCAGAAAAACGTCATGATCCGGAGTTGAACGTCCAAAACACGTCATAACTCGGAGTTCAACTCCAAGAGAAGCCCCAGCTCGTGGATTGATCAAGCTCAGCCCAAACATACACCAAGTGGGCCCCGGAAGTGGATTTATGCATCAATTACTTACTCATGTAAACCCTAGAAGCTAGTTTATTATAAATAGAACATTTAACTATTGTATTAAGAGTCTTTGATCATTCGGTCTTGTGACCACATGGGGGCTGGCCATTCGGCCATGCCTGAACCTTTCACTTATGTATTTTCAACGGTGGAGTTTCTGCACACCAGAGATTAAGGGTGTGGAGCTCTGCTGTACCTCAAGTATTAATGCAATTCTATTTTCTTTTATTCAATTCTATCTTATTCTTATTCCAAGATATTCATTCGCACCCAAGAACATGATGAATGTGATGATTATGTGACGCTCATCATTATTCTCACTTATGAACGCGCGTGATTGACAACCACTTACGTTCTACATGCAACCGAGCTTGAATGTGTATCTCTTAGATTCCCCAACAGAATCTTCGTGGTATAAGCTAGATAGATGGCGGCATTTATGAGGATCCGGAAAGTCTCACCTTGTCTGTGGTATTCCGAGTAGGATCCTGGGAATCCGGAAAGTCTAACCTTGTCTGTGGTATTCCGAGTAGGATTCCGGTAATGAATGACTGTGACGTGCTTCAGACTCGCAAGTGCTGGGCGTTAGTGACAAACGCAAAAGAATCAAGGGATTCTATTCCAGTAGGCGCGGGAACCAACCAGTTATTAGCCGTGCTGTGACAGAGCGCGTGAGCGTAGTTTTCACTGCGAGGATGGGATGTAGCCTTCGGCCAGGTGATGCCTCCAGACGATTAGCCATGCGAGTGACAGCCGCAGAGGACCATTTTCCCGTGAGGATAGAAAGTAGCCATCGTCGAACGGTGAACCCCTATACACAGCTTGCCATGGAAAGGAGTAAGAAAGATTGAGTTGAAGCAGTAGGAAAGTAGACGTTCTTGAGCCATACAGTATCTCCATATGCTTATCTGAAATTCCTACCAATGAATCTGCATAAGTATCCCTTTTATTATTTCTTTATATTATTTGATTTTCTAAATTCCATAATTTTATCTGCCTAACTGAGATTTACAAGGTGACCATAGCTTGCTTCATACCAACAATCTCTGTGGGATCGACCCTTACTCACGTAAGGTTTATTACTTGGACGACCCAGTACACTTGCTGGTTAGTTGAACGGAGTTGTGTTCACTCGTGCCAATTTCAAATTCCATAATTTTACAAGGAGTGCAACTTAAAGAATAAGGATCACAATTTCGTCCACCAATGATACTGGTAGATGATGCTGGTGGAGCTTATCCTCGGATTGATCACTCTCCATGGGATGGATGTACTTTGGCGGATTTCGTTATGCCTTTTTTTCTTTTCATTGTTGGGGTTGCCATTGCCCTTGCACTCAAAGTAACTTTGCTAATTCATCACTCTCTTGTCTTTTCCTGTCTTAAAGTTTTCTAATCTATTTTGAGTTTTTATCTTTTTCTTAATGTTTGGGCTATTTTTATCTCATATTTTATTCGTCCTATTTTTTGTTTTTAACTATCTTAAACGTGAAGAATAAAATTAAAATATGTAAAGTAAAAAGATAACATTTTAAATGTTAATTTATTCACATAAGAATTTGATTATAATAATGCAGAATCCCCCACGATAAGGTATGCAGTAAAGAAGATACTCCTTAGGATATTAAAGCTTCTTTTTTGGGGCATAAGAGCTTCTCAATGTTGCAACCTCTTTCATTGAGACACTTGAAGCCAATGAGCTTCTCAAGGTATCAATTTCAATTTTCCTGTTAATTGTGTTGTTATTGTTGTTGGAGGAACATGCTTGAGAGATTATCTCACTTCAGTATTGTTATGCTTGCTATATGTTTGATGAATTTCCTGAGAGAGATGGAAAAGAGCAGAACTTGTTTTCTGTGTTTCCTTTTCCCAATTCACAAGATTTAGGTACTTTTCCTCTTTAATTGCTTATGAAATTGGGTGTAAGTTTTCTCAATGTTTGCATTTGTGGTTGGTAGTATTTTTCCTTGCTTGAATTTGTTAGTTATTATTAAACCACTATTTTGTGTCTAATATAATTGGAGAAGAAAAGAAGTTTTAGGATAATTTATTTCTATTAATGGTTTATTGTTATACTTAGATTTTAACAAGAACTAATTGAATGGTGGGAAATTAGTTGCACTTTTAATAAGAATAGGAAAATGAAAGTGGTGTTTTTATCACAAAAAAAAAAAAGAATAAAAAATAAAATTGTGTGTTCTGCCAGATTTGTTGGACTTGAGGAAACTAACAACTAGATACATTTGATTCACTAGCAACTTTGTCATTTATTTATAATATTTAGTCAACAAACCTTTCCATCATTTTACAGTGTAGATCAATTAGTGGAAGAGAGATTTTCATTCTCATATTGTCAGGGAAATATATTGCTATTGCATTAGTTGACCAAAGCAAATTGAGGTACATGATTCTTCTTATTTGTTCTGTTCTTTTTTGGCTTCAATACTTAATTGATGATAGCTTTTCAACATTGACATACTCCACGTTCTTACCAACTTTTTACATAGTGCCTATAGTAAACCAAGTTTATTCTACATACTTTTTACAGGAAATATATTGCTATTGCATTTTCAATGTATTGTTTCTGTTGAAGTTGCCAGCATAGGTGTCTCCTACACATGTAACTAGCATTTATTTTATTTAAATATTTAACATCTTCAGTGTTTAGTTATCTTCTAGGTCTGATAGAAAATTTCAGTGTCATAACATAGTACTGAAGTAGTATATTTGGTTGTTCTTGTTAATGAATAGATAGAAGATATTGTGCTGTGCGACAGCCTTTGTGCTATTCTGATGACATTGTGTTTACATTCTCTGATTTGCCGCTTCTTCCACTACATCATGATCAATTTTTTGCATGTTCTCAATGTTTTAATTAATTTGCAAGCAGTATCTTCCAAATAAATTGCTGCTTAATATTTCTAATTGTCAGGGCTTATTAACCACCAAAGTTTAGTTATAACTTTAGGGATATGCCTCTGCTCACATTACTTACATGTTCCCTATTACTTTCATAAAAATTTGTGCATTTTGTGATGCCAGTTGCAAAATGGATATGATAATGCATGTGTGCATTCACTACAAATAATAAATCATGATTTTATTATTATTATTATTATTATTATTATTATTATTATTATTATTATTATTATTATTATATAAATATTCATTTCTATAGCTTTATTCCTTACCTTATGAGTTACATTTTCTTCTCTCTAATATTCTTCTCTCCAAATTTTGTTACTTTATTCTAATTATTTGAATGTGTTCTTATTTGACAGTTGAGCGAACAAAAATTGACAAGAAGAGAAGAAGGTATAAGCTTTTCTTATTTGAGGTTACTTGCTTGTTTTAATTTGTGTTAATTTTTTCCCTTTTTAACTCTCGTAGCATGGTGATCTCTATTAGTAGATATATACATATTTATGTTTCTTAATTGTGATAATGAAGGGTGTAGAAGCAAACTGAGGCAGATAAGGTACACTTCTTTCTAAAAGATTATGAAAGATGAAAACAAGGTTTGTTCAAGATTATGAAAGATGCCTATTGTATACTTTTTTAAGCTGTAGGAACTCTGAATGTATTAAAAGTGTTGATGCTTTATTGTTTCACAATAGCTTAAACGTACCCACATTCACAGAAAGGTTTTTGGCTGAAGTAACAAAGCAAGTTTTAACAGATCTTGAAGCTAGCAAATATCAGGTAACTTATTCACATGGTATAGACTTTTTTCTATTAATGTTTTTGTGTCTTATATATTAATTCATTTCTATTTATAAATCAAATTTCAGATGGCTGAGTACAGGATCTCTATTTATGGAAGAAAACAGAGTGAAAATTTTCTATTTATTCCTGCCATTCCTATTGTAAGTCTAGCTACTTTCATGCAATTTATTTCATACACTACACCAAATTCAACATATAGCTACACTTAATTTGTGACTGTTGTTTTAAGGGTCTCTATTAATTACCATTGTGACACTTATACACTTAATTTTAAAAGCGTCGGTACTCTGTCTATATCTTTCACTATTTTTTTTAACTTTCTAATTTTTTTAAAACTGGATTTCACTATTTCACTGTGGTTTCCGATGAGATGAGAAGAGGTGAAGAACAGAGAAAGTAACGCAGCAACCTTCACCATGCTACAGTTCGTCGTTCATCGTCTCACCATTCACCATCGCGGTTTGCATTCGCTGTTCATTGTCGCGGTTCGCCATCGCCGTCCTTGCGTCGTCGTTTCTTTTTCTCTCTTTTCCGATTGCAAACCCTAATTCTCCGTCCGGTGACTTTTTCTTCTTTTCCAACCTCAATACTTGACATTGATAGTGAGTATTCAATTGTTCTTCTATTATAATTTTTACCCCTGCAATTTCTTTGTTGTTGCTTAATGTTTGTTGTGTTGAAATTGTTGCAATTGTTAGTTCTTAGTACTCTATTTTGTTGTAATTTATCGTAATGATTATATCCTCATGTTCATATTTGCTATTTTTATTTGAATTCTCTTATTTATTTTTTCGCACTCAACATGTTCGATAAAATGCTTCAACTAGATTTCTTTGAATGCTGTATTTCTTGTTTCTTCTTTTGATTTCTTTGATTTTTTGTGCTTTGATGATATCATGAACGGGTTAGTGATCTTCTTGAATGATGCAAATTGCTACAATAGAGATGGAAAAGCTAATTTGCTGAACTTATTGTTTACTGGTGGTTAATCACGAGATATAATTTATCTATCTAGAAACTGTTGACATTTATCTTGATTGTTGCAATTATGGCACTTAAGATTATCTATCTAGAAATACTAATAAAGATTTGTAAAAATATATAGTATTTGTAAAATATATAGTTTTTTAATATTTTTGCTGGAACTGGGAAAAATCGACCTGGGTTTCCTGTTCAAGTGACTGACCTTTGTAGCTATTCTCTGTAAATAATGCCACTTTTAATTAATATGCAGGCCTATGTAGACTCGAGTGTAATTATGGGCCAGACTGGCTACTACCAGAAGGATGTTGAGAAGTTTGCAAACATCAAATACATGTGATGTAACCCAGAAAATGGTTTTTTCCCTGATTTGTCTTCTATTTCTCGACCAGATATCATCTTTTTCTGCTCGCCAAACAACCCTACTGGTGCTACGGCAACAAGAGAGCAATTGACCCAACTTGTTAAGTTTGCTAAGGACAATGGGTCTATAATAATCTATGATTCAGCATATGCAATGTACATCTCTGGTGACAATCCACGCTCGATCTTTGAAATTCCCGGAGCCAAAGAGGTCAGTATGTATTATGATTTGATGTTTAAAAATCTGTCCTTATCTTCATTCTTAACTGCAGTTATGATACTTAAGAGTGCATGGCTTATAATAAAATGCAGATAATGTCAATTATTTGGAAACAAGTTCCATGCCTTTTGCATTTGGTTATTGTAATAGGCGTTACCTTCCTTGAAAGTTTCTTGTTTCTTGCATGACTCATGAGAAGTTGTAGCTTGGATCTAATGAATATTTTGTCTGAACAAAGTTATATCATCAGGAAAGTTGTTCAACATTAGTATAACATTTTGTTAAAAGTTGCCAAAAGTTTGTAATTCAACTATGAAACTGCTTTTTACATTTGACGAATACTGTTGATTTCTGTTGGATATCTGTGTGTATGACTGAGTGGTTATGGCAAATTGCAGGTTGCCCTTGAGGTTTCGTCATTTAGCAAGTTTGCCGGGTTCACTGGAGTTTGACTGGGTTGGACTATGATTCCGAAGCAGTTGTTGTTTTCTGATGGATTTCCTGTTGCCAAGGACTTCAATCGAATTGTATGTACTTGCTTCAGTGGTGCATCAAATATTTCCCAGGCTGGTGGTCTGGCTTACCTTTCACCAGATGGCCTTAAGGTCAGTTATTTAGTTTATTAGTTGTTTAACTAATCCATTCAATACACCATGGAAGGTATCCTCTCTTGCTCTGCCCTTTCTCCTTCCACACCCTAGAAAAAGGGTCCAAGAATTTATGATCCGAGAGTTTGTCGTCGCTCATGCACGATTACATGCTTTCTTAATCATTTAAAAAAAGCTACAGAAGTGACTTGCTGACAGCGCCGGCTAGAAATTCAAAATACTTGGTTAATAATCAAGATTATTAGAAATTTTTATTAGTCAACGCTTTAATTTTGAGCACTATCTTTGATTCTAATTTCATTAGTCAACGCTTGTATATGAGTTTTATGTAGGAGTGATTCTAATTTCTGCGGTATATTAGTCAACGCTTGTATATGCCTTATATGCCTCCAATACTAGAGAATATACCTGGTTGCATTACTTACATACAGGCAAATATGATTGTGATGTTTGGTTCCCCAACTTCTTTCCTATGCGGCACTGAGTAAATGGGTTCCTTCATTGTGCACTTTGCACTGCATGATGATTGATGATTCACTTGAAGCTTTCATAAAAGGGTTTTTGGTTTGACTAATCAATATTCCTGTTCATCCTGCATGTTGAAGAAAACTACGTGCTTTTACTATTCCTAGGCTAGGATGTTTTCATCTCTGATGATATGATTTTCATTTACACTTTTGCAGTTGTCATATTATTGTTTAATCTATAATGCTTGTCAATTATTAAGTTGAGACTTGTTTCTATATTCTTATTCCTCATTTGTTATCTTCTTTGCTCTGAGTAGAACAGGAGTACAGGGGAGCTCAGCTTCTTAACTTCTTTGATGAATTCTGCAGGTTCAATGGGTAAGCCAGTATATCATTTTGGAAATTTTCTTTATAATTTGTTTTTGTTTGCAAATTAATGTTTATGTTTATATATGTTGCAGTTAGAGTATTCACAAGCCTCCAAGAAAATGCACCAAAAAGCGGTATCCTTGCTTCCTTTATTTTTTTTCCCACTAATCAATTTTCCAGTCATTATTATTGTTACTTTCATCAAAGCCATTTTTATACTGTTTATGTTTTTTTATGATCTTAAGTCTATATTAATATCTTTGTTAAGCTCCGGATGAAATTAAAAGTGAAGTCCAAAAGGTACCAAATAAATTAAAACCCTATCTCGCATTGTAAATGTTTATTATTGATTTACAGCTAGCTAGATATATTGCTATGATGCATGGTTGAATCAAAGGACGGAAGGTTAATGGTTATCTACACATATTGTCTATATGCCCTCCAATGCTTTGACAAGACAACTAGTTGATTTCATTAAATTTGTTATTCATTTGACAGTGACAAAATTGATTATTCCTTCAATTCTATTGGGTAATTTTATATGCCTAAGTGGTATGGTAAAGGTTTTGTGATACGTGGACTAATTAAAATTATTTGAGAAGATGCATGCATGATAGATATATATAGAAACGTTGAAACATTTCTAAACTTAAACTTTGCTATTATAATATAATTTTTGGATTTTTCTTGATTGTTTTATAGTGTTATATAAAATTATATGTAGGGATGACAATGAAAGAAGTTAGAGTAGATTTTTATTGTATCTGATTCTATCTATTCTATTTAATATATATAAAATTTATTTTATTTTTATTTATGGATAGTAAAAATTTACACACTAATGTACTTCAGTTTTATAATTTTAATTTTAAAATTTAACAAATAAAATTAAATTTTAAAATTTATATAATCATGATTACTCTCAATTAAATATAAACTAAAAATAAGTCATACAATATTAAACTACCCACAAAAAAAATTTTTTGAGCTCGTTTGAGATGGAATAGATAGGAAAACAGATTTGTAGGGAAACCTTTTTCTCATATTTTTTTTTGTCATAGTTAACAGATTTTTTTAAATAAATAAATATTCAAGTTTGTTTTTATCTTTTGAGCTTGTTTGAGATGGAATAGATAGGAGTTTAAGGGAATTTGCTGATAAGTGAAGATATTATTATGCATCAGAAACAACATTGATTGTGGAAACAAGGTTTTGTATTCTATAGATTAGAGTATTGGGTTTGAATGTGTGATTTGCAAAAAGATTGATAAATTGGAGAGATTGGTAAGGGAGGCAAGAGGAAAATCGTTGGATAAGGAGTTTTGTCATAAGCTCGCTATAGCCTTCAAGTGAGTTTCACTTGTTTCGGTTATTGTTTAGTTTTATCTTAAGTTAAAGAACCAAGTTTTATGAACCAAGTTTTAAGTTTGTATATTTTTGTGTTTCAGTTATTATAATATTATTTTGTTCATCTAGAATATTGTTTATTGATGCATGATTTGTCTTATTTGGGTCTTTAGGGGGATCACAAGAAAGTGTTGAAGAGGACAAGAGAGAGTTTCTTGTGTTGAAGAGTTGCTTGTGAAGCAATTGCTGAAGTTGAATACTATTGAGGTTGAAGGTGAAGCGAAGTTGCGGAGAAAAGTTGAGGATTAAATTACAAGTACAATTGTTAGCTTTAGCTTTACATGTTTGGATTAATTTAGAATTTTTTAAATTTACATTTTATGGATTATGACTATGTAAAACTTGTCAAATTCAACTTTTGAAATATATTCTTATTTTTGTAAAACTTGTGGGATTGAGTTTAAATTTGTTGAAATCTAATGCCATTTATTATTTTGTTGGTATACACAAATTATTATTTAAAATAGAAATATTTTTTGCAATATTTAATAGAAAAAGTTTTGATGTTGGAGAGATTATGACAGTTTAAAATAGTTACTAAATATAGGAAAAAATTGTCACAGAAATAAGTAACTTAGTGACGGTTTTAGATCAAAAAATTGTCACTAAAAATATTATGACAGTTTAAATAGTCACTAAATATGTCTAAAAACAGTCATAAGAACTAGTATTTTAGTGACGATTTCAAATAGTCATAAAATATAAGAAAAAAGTGTCATAAAATTTAGTAATTTAACGACAGTTTCAAAACGTCGCGAAATACAGTATAAAAAACACCTTTACATGTGTTGCAAATTAGTGACGGTTTTATGCTTTAAAAACCGTCACAAACAATTTAGCGACACTCCTTACCAACGGTGGTCCAAAACCGTCACTATGTCAGCTGGCGACGCTCAAATCTGCGACGCTTTTTTTAACCGTCGCAAAACCATTTAGTGACAGTTAAAATCGTCACCAAGCATTAAAAAAAAACGTCGCCAAAATGCTATTTTGTTGTAGTGATAGTTTATGAGATCAGTTCCTAATTTAGGCATAGAATGATATTAATTTTTGTTTCATTTCTATTGATGCAATGCTGAAGACTGGGACACCTCTAAGTATGGAGACGCCACCAAAATCTGCAAATTCTGATCGGGGTTTGATGAAGAAATTGAAAGGGTTTGAGGGGCTTGCAATGTCAATTGGGAATGGCCATACTGATAGTATAGAGCTTAGAACTGAAAATAAGCTGTCACAGAGGTTTGTTAGTCTGTTTTCTTTCTATATAAATTTCTGTAGATATTTTTTTATTTTTTTTGAATTCTTACATTGTGTGGTCATGGAGGGGAAATCAGATACTCTTTAGTGGGATTACACTCAAATTTTATCTATTTAGAAGACTAGTCCATGAGTTGGTTAACCCAGCTGACTTATGTAGGGATTAAAATCAGAATTGGAGAGAGCTTTCCTGCTTTGGGCCGTAGTGCTATCTACTTGAAAGAATCACGCATCAATGCCTTGCCAAGGTTGGCATTCAGTTTTGGATATGATATTTCTTAGTACTTGTTTATAGTACTTTTCTTTTTAGTTTGATAATACGATGAATTTGTTTATTTTTTGAAATATTATAAATATTTGAATACAAATTAGATAAAAATTTGTATTAAATTTATATTTATTTTGTATAAAAATAAGTTTATTTTGTAATTGGAAAAATAAAAAAAATTCTATTTTACCTTACTGACGGATTTACAGACGAATTTTCTGTCTGTAATCAGAGTGTGAGATGATTTTCCAAAGTTCAAATTACAGACGAAAAATCTGTTGAAAAATTCATCTGTAATTACAGACGGAAAATTCGTCTGTAATTACAGACGAAAAATCTGTCTGAAAATCCATCTGTAATTACAGATGGAAAATCTGTCAGAAAGTTTGTCGTCTTCAGGAAATGGATGGAGAATTTACAGAGGGAAAATCCATCGGTAACTGGTAAAAATTCGTCTGTAATTTTTCGACGAAAAAAATTCGTCGGTAAATAATTTCCGACGGAACTTTTACAAAGGGACAAAATTCGTCGGTAATTTCGTCGGTAACCAAAAATCTGTCTGTAATAAAGACTAAATGTGTCTGTAAATCTGTTTGTATTAATCCATTTTCTAGTTGTGTCAGAAGTGAAGAAAAAGAGAAAATATGAAAAAAAAAATTACAAACCTGCAAAAAAAATGTGTTATTTTTCGGTGTATTTTTTTGTCAATTTTATTGTGTTTATTTGACTAAGCATTATTTTTTTTCAGGATTGAATCCAAAAAAAGGAAACATGTTACTCAGGATTCATCTTTCCAAAAAGAAACTAAATCTGATAATGAGTAAGATTCAGAAACTATCATTGTAATGTTATGTTTTCTTTTTTATCAAAATTTTATTTATTAACAGAATTTTTGCATGTACTGTTAGAAGTGTATAGATGCAAGAAATAAGAAAAGCAAGATTGCAGAAAATAAATGATAAGCCTGCATAAAAGTATGTGTTACTTTTTGGTGAATTTTGCCAATTTTTTTGTGTTTTTTTTTTACCTGATGCGTATTTATTTTTTTCAGGATGCATGAAAAAACCACAAATATTCCAGAAATTGGGTTCCACTCCACAGAAGCTCACCATGATTCTTCTCAAACATAAGATTCAATGTCTGAAATTATTTCTTTCTTGAAACATGATGTAATTACTCTAGTTTTACTAAATAATATTTACTTTGTCCTTAGAATTTCACATATAAATTTGGTAAGTGAAAATGATCTTGTGTTTCAAACACAGACAAGCTATCAGAGAAGTGTAAATCAATCAAGTGATAACATGTAATTTCTGTTTCTCTTACAATTTCTTTAATTCTTGTGCTACTATATTTGCTTCTGATTTTCATATTTTTTTTTAAAAAAAAGCCCTTTAAGATTTTATTAAAAAAAACTGCAACTATGTAAGTTCTCATAAAATAGAAGTTGTATTTTTATTGAATACTTGAGGTGTAGTGGTGAGATAATTTCAGTGTATTTTAGGTTCAAAGAACAAGAAGAATCATTGAATGAACCAGCTCATGTTCAAAAAGCAATAATAGATAATAATCCTAAAGAACAAATGATTGTTCTTCAGAAAAAGACTGATTCTTAATCAGAACCACTGGACATGTGAGTTTTTTAATTCACTTTCAATATTCTATTCATTGAGATAATCATTTGTACTTGAATATTTACTCCATGTTAACTTTTTTATTTTTGTCTATGTTAGAGTTCCACTTCAAGTATTTGCTCCTGCTTTGGAAACACCTACCACAAGCCCTCAGCAAACTCAACAAATTGTTGCAAATTCTCCCAGAGCGGAATATATAAAAGATGAAACTATTAATGTGTAAGTATTCCTTAAATTCATTTTCTAATAGTTTCGGTATATTTGGTTTGCCTTTTGGTGTATTGCATTTGATTTGAGGTGCACTCGGTGTTGTAGTCCTCTTTTTGTTGTAACTAAGCAACATAATATTGATTTTGTCCATTTTGAGTGACTTTGTTGATGCATTTTCTAATAGTCCATTTTGCCCATAGAAATTTGTTGTAGTAATTCTTGTATCATTTTGTGCATATTTTATTGAGTTGCATATCTTTTTAAATAGCAGTGTATTTGGTTCCTATTTCAGTAAATTTCGTGTGAATTGAGGTACACTTTATTTAGTTGTATTAATTAAATTCCTTTTGTGTAATCCTGCAGTCCTCCACCACCTTAAAAACCTGCTGTAAAGTCTTCGATAGAAGAATATGTTGAAGAATAACCTCAACAAGCTCAACAAGAATCTCATGAGAAAATAGCTCCTACTAATGTGTAAGTTCTACTTAAAATTTTTTTTTCAATATTTTCATGTATTCTTAAAATATTTTATATGTCACCATGCAGTCATCTACCCGCTCAAGCCATGAATGATGGAATACTGATGGTTACCAATGCTACATTGAAGTATGACTTTCCTGCACCATCATTTATCCTTGGCTTTACTCAATCAAGTGATGAAGCTACACTTACTGAAGAGGGTGAATCACTAGCTGGCATGGGAAAATCTCAAGATAACCTAATATTGGTAGAAGAGTTGGAAAAGTTAGTTGAGGTGATGAATATTGAGGTTGTAGCGGCATTAAATTATGCTAAGGAGAAAAGTCCCCCACCAAAAAAGGTGCATCCTACTCTGAGCGTCTTTGTGAAGTTCAAAACTCCGGTGATGCTAAAGAAAATAACAGACAATCTTAAGGAGAAATGCTTTCATTGAGTCACAAATATCAAGACTTATGAAGATGAAGCACTAATGAGTAGGAGATGATATTCAGGTTGAACCATGAATCTCAACGGGAAATAACCAAAATACACTTTGCATTTTTAAAATGTGATTCATATATCAAAAATCTGGTAATCCTAGAATAACATTAATGATTTTGTCATGAGTTGTTGTGCTATATATGTAATAACTTTGGGTTTTTTATTTTCATAAGTTGTCTCTACAATGTGTCAACTTCTGAACAGAAAAAATATTCAAAGATTTGAAAAACTCATATACTGTCTCTCCCCTGATATTGTGGTAAGCTATAGTACATTGAAATTTCGGTGTATTCTTAAAATATCTTATTTGTTGTAACTATTTCTTTCAAAATTTTATAGAATGCCATATTGGAGAGTCATGAGGACAAGTTCAAGCATCCAAAAACTAACAATTCATTTCAGATTGAAGACTAAAGGACTACATCCTATTTTTAGACAAGAAAAACTTTGCATCACATCCTTTTGAAAGTTTTCATTTATAAATCTTCTTAAATAATTCCTTTATTAGGTGCCAATTAAACTAAAACATTGTTCTTTTTGGCCAAACTTCAGATATTTGTCCTAATTTGCTATGAGAACCATTGGTGGATAAGGATAGCGGATGTTCAAAATAAGAAATTTCATGTTCTTGATCGAAAACACAAAAAATTTCCTTCGGAAGTAAGAACAAAACTTAATAAATTTGTTGTAAGTTATTTATCTGATACATATTTCTATTTTCTCTATAAATTCTCTTGTTTCTGTCTGTTGTTATTATTATATTATTTTGGTGTAGTTCTGTTTGAAATAAGGTGCACTGGTAGTTGTTTATGTGATGTTATTATTTATTCATTTTCGTATAATTAGGTGTTAAATATAATGTTTCTTATATTTTGCATTTTTTGTTTTTTAGGGCTTCATGGTTTCAAAAATGAGGGTGTTTGCTGGAGGAGAAACTTTGATGGACAAGGATGAGGGATTCCAAGCACCATACGTTAACATCGTTGGGCAGCGTACAGGGTATCAATCTTTTTATCTAAGAAATTTTACTGTGTTTTCTCTTACTGTCATATTTTTTTGTGTTAATTTATTTTTTTTAGCTACGATTGTGCAATATATGTGATGAAATGACTGGAGATAATTAATCCAAAAGAGATCAAAACGGAAAAATATGAATGGAAAAATTGGAAACAGATAACTATCTTTAAAAATAGATAACTCTCTATTAATAAATTAACGGAGTTTAATAAACAAATTGCTTTAAACTGTACGAACAAGTTGATCATTTCACAGCAGAATATCCTTCACTTATTCTATTTGACGAAATAAATCAACTCAGAGATAAAGCCATTCAAGAATCTGAAGCCATCAGACTATCCAAGCCATCTGCTGCATTATTAAGTCCTTACTGTACATTTGAATCAGGAGATATTGATAGTAAATATTTTGAATATTGTAAATTGTTAAAAAAATTTATAATGGTTGTGTACTGAATAGTCTGTGCAATGTATAGTTCAAACAAATACATATCTTTGTAAATATTCAATCCAAGCTTTTCATAAATTTTCATCACAAAATTAAACTTCTATGAACCTGTCGTTGCTGTATTAAAATGCTTTTAATACGAATGAATACAAGTTCAAAAAAATACAGAAAAAAAGAATAAATTCTATAATACACCGAATTACTTACAAAATAAACTGAAAACTATTTAGATAAACATTGAATAAATTCTATAAGTATTGAATTTTTCGTGTACTGTATATTTAAAACAAATAAATCCCATCAAATAATTGAAGAAACTAATTTCAAAACAAACAGCAACATGGTGAAATAGAATAAAACAAGAAAACATAAAAAACTAAACCTCATTTCCATAAAAAAATGAACATTACATAAATTACATCGAAATTGTGCCAAAGAACGCCGAAATAGATTAAAAAAAAAACACCAAGAAATCTATCTTATTCTCTTGAATCTCTGAATTGATAATTCATAACATGTCCATGATAATGGCTGGAATTTGATTGCGCTACTGAACCACAATAAAAAAGGTTCAACTGCAAAAAGTAAATAATATATTAGCAAAACAATTAATATGAACAAACTATTTTTTCGTGTTTAAAGAACATCACTTTTACCTCACTTTTTCCATGTTTCTCACCTGTGGAGGGATTTGAAGCTCGTTAATATCTTCCAACCAAGCATCTTTGTGAGATATCGAACATTTTTCTTTGTTTTTGGCTTTGTATTCTTGCATCTCAATCATAGCATTATCATAAGTACGATGCAGAATCGTAGTCAACTCTTTAGATTCTGATGTAAATTCACAAATATTTTGTGACTGAAATACCAAATCATTAAATCTCCTACTTCTTGGCTCCAATAGAGGCTCGTCATAACTGCTCTTGATATGTGTATGCCTCCTCTTTATGTTCTTACTCCATCATTCTAATATATATCTTGGAGACACTTTATTTACTCGCTCAAAAATTAACGCGCTTAGAGAATAACGGTATAATATCCCTCTTGACTCCAATAATAAGTACTAGCATTTAACTTCAGCTGATATCCCGTTATATATAACCGCAAACTTGTTGAGTGTTGAGTTAGAAACCCGTTTTACAACTTCATATACCGTATAACCTAGATCAGACAGCGTTGATCTTGTGATGCAATCCACCTTTCTTCTACATTGTGCTTGGACTTTCCTGAACTTCTCATGAGTATGCACATGCTGAAATTGAGCTTCTATTGAGAATTTTGTTGCACACGGTATGGCGGTATAAAAATCTGCAGTATCTGATTCTCTCTCTGCTCTTTACTTCCTAGGCAATTATCATAATGTTTAACAAATTGGATAAGTAAGCAGTTATGCATAATAAAATTGTTAAAAAAATCATGCATGCTCTCACTCCTTTATGTGCTTCTCATACCAGCCCAAAAGTGGTGATCGAGATAAACTGGAATTCATAAATGACAATTTTTGAAAAGCTCTAAAAAAATCAGAAAATACATAAATAAGAACCAAAATACACCGAAAGACATGCATTTTGACACCTCTACTGCACAAGCAAAAAACATAAATATCCACACACTAAAAGTAACAACATCAGTTAATCCTAATAAAGACACCATTACCTAAAACCCACTTGTTCTCCCCAACACCATACTTCATCAGAAAATCATTCCAACTCCTGTCAAATGATTCTTTTGTAAAAGAATTCCAAACATGACTCATCTCATGTTCAATTTCTTTGTGTCGCTTGTAGCCATTTAATTTACTTGGGATCTAGTTTATGATATGCCAAATACACCACCCGTGAATTATTGTGGGCATACAAGCCTCGATAGCCCTTTTCATCGATGCGCATTGATTAGTAAGAATGCCTTTTGGAGCATTTTCTCCCATGCAACGAAGTCAACATTCAAATAACCATTTGAATGATTGAATATCCTCATTTTTCATCAAAGAATATCCTAGAAGTGTTGATTGACCATGGTGATTCACCCCAAGAAATAACCAAAAACCAAATTATACCTGAACACAATGACATAGAAACAAATCATATATACACCAAAAAATATTCATAGAAAAGTTTCCAAAAACACATAAACTAGAACATTATGTTACCTGCTTCTTGCGTCAGCCCAAAAAGCAATCTTAATTGATTGATCAACCTCGAGTTCAAGCTCGAAAAAGAAATTTTGATTCTTCTCTTTCATTCTTAATAAGTATTTCCCAAATTCTTTTGCATCATCTAGTTCTGAAACATTTTGCACTTCTTCCGTGATGTAATTTCTCACATCTTTTTCAATAAAACTTAATTCATGATGACCCTCTACTACTGTGACAAATAATTGATATGTTTTGCTTGGTCTGATTCTGGCTTTCTCATTATTCTCTATTGTACATCATACAGACATGCTTAATTGCCTGTGTTGTTTAAGCATCTCTGTTTGATTTGGACAACACAGATGTAAATGATGCAACACAACCTTCGAAATTATCCAAACACCAACGTCCTTCAATATATGTATATAAATTCTTGTTGGATAATTTAATCCAGCTTAGGAATTTGTCTTCTCAGTTGGAGATATGGTCTATTTCTATTTTTCCTCTCTAGTATATGTAATCAATTGATTCTTAATTTTATTTCCCTTCTTATTTGTGTTTCAAATTTTCGTAGAAAAACCTACAAGTTTATAATAATCTTTATAGAATATTTCAGCCTCTTCAAACATGTTAAAAGTCATCCTAACCTTTAGAACAAGATGCTCATCAACGTCCCACAGAAACTGAAAATTCACCGAAATTGTTCCAATATAAACCATATTAGAATCTAAAATACACCAAAACTAGGAACGAAACAGATTCATCAAAATAACATTCAAATTCAAATTTTCCCTGGTTCAATTGAAAGTATGAACTTAAAAATGCACCAAAAGAATTTTCAAAATACACCAATTTATAATCGAAATATATCAAAATGAGAATGGAATAGCAATAACAATTCATCACAATAATAATTCAGATTCAGAAACTCCTACATTACATTTAATTCAAACTATCAACCATGAACAACAATTTTTACAAACAAAAACAACATTATTCACCTACAAAATCATAAACTACTAACAAACTATGTAATACGCTAATTACCCTAAGCCTTACTTCATGCCGTAAAGCAAATGTTAATCAAATGTTATGACAATTCTAAGGCTTATACATATTATGTAGAAAGAAATAATATATTTTAGAAGCCCGATGAAGGATTAAGCTCAACAACAGAGTTCGAAAAGTGCAAAATATTCACACAAAGCTATACTAGACGAAGCACAAGATATATGTACAGATACCGAGATATATGAATAGATATATCAAAAGATAATAATCATAGGGATCTAGCCGCCGCTCGCGGAGTTTAAGCGGGCTAGTTATATACAGACATACAGAATTTCACACAGATAAAACAGCTTATACAAACTTTCTCTCAAAGTAAGCCTTTAGGCAAAATAAATACAAAAGTGAGAGTACTAATAAAAATAAATCAAAGGACTCCAAAACATGATAAAGATCCTCCGCCCTGTTACCATCAAGTAACTCACCGAGGTGTGTTACGACCTGCATCTGAAAAACAACAACAGAATATGGTATGAGAACCGGAGGTTCTCAGTATGGTAATAGTGCCCAATAATGTAAGATATAAGGTTTTGGGATGCCGAAGGTAATCCTAGAACTTCACATCGATACAGAATATTCAAGCCTTAATGGTTATCTAAACTTCGGAAATTTCTAACTAATACTAAACTACACAGCTGTATGCCACAGCGACCCTATCGCCATCGCCTACCTATCCTCCTTCGCACCAAACAATTACAGGTAATGCAAGCAAGTAAAATACAGATAGCATTCATATATAACAAGTAATTCAAGAAGCAAGTAGGCATATTATACAATTAGACAAACTCAAGTAATCAAAGCAAACAAACACATAAGAGATGCATATGATGAATGCTTGTCCTATTGGCTCGTTATATCACTTTTGCGTCTGTCACTACGCCCAACACTCGCGAGTTTGAAGCTCGTCACAGTCATCCAATCCCTGAATCCTACTCGGAATACCACAGACAAGGTTTAGACTTTCCGGATTCTCAAGGATGCTGCCATTGGATTCTAGCTTATACCACGAAGATTCTGGTTAAGGAATCCAAGAGATATTCATTCAATCAAAGGTAGAACGGAGGTGGTTGTCAGGCATGCGTTCATAGATTGAGAATGGTGATAAGTGTCACAGATCATCACCTTCATCATGGTTAAGTAAGAATGAACATCTTAAAGAGAAACAAGCGTGTTTGAATAGAAAACAGAAATAATTGCATTAATTCATCGAGACGCTACAGAGCTCCTCACCCCCAACAATGGAGTTTAGAGACTCATGCCATCAAAAAGTACAAAGTTCAGATCTAAAATGTCATGAGATACAAAATAAGTCTCTAAAAGTTGTTTAAATGCTAAACTAGTAACCTAGGTTTACAGAAAATGAGTAAACTAAGATGGATAGTGCAGAAATCCACTTCTGGGGCCCACTTGGTGTGTGCTAGGGCTGAGACTTAAGCTTCTCACGTGCCTGGGCTGTTTCTGGAGTTAAACGTCAGGTTGTAACCTGTTTCTGGCGTTTAACTCTAACTTGCAACCTGTTTCTTGCGTTCAACGCCAGAATGCAACATGGAACTGGCGTTAAACGCCAGTTTACGTCATTTATCTTCGCGCAAAGTATGGACTATTATATATTTCTGGAAAGCCCTGGATGTCTACTTTCCAACCCAATTGAGAGCGCGTCAATTGGACTTCTGTAGCTCCAAAAAATCTATTCCGAGTGCAGGGGGTCAGAATCCAACAGCATCAGTAGTCCTTTTTCAGCCTGAATCAGATTTTTGCTCAACTCCCTCAATTTCAGCCAGAAAATACCTGAAATCACAGAAAAACACACAAACTCATAGTAAAGTCTAGAAATAAGAATTTTGCCTAAAAACTAATAAAAATATACTAAAAACTAACTAAAACATACTAAAATCTATATGAAATCACCCCCAAAAAGTGTATAAAATATCCGCTCATCACAACACCAAACTTAAACTGTTGCTTGTCCCCAAGCAACTAGATAAATAAAATAGGATAAAAAGAAATCAAGAAGCAATAATATCTCAGAGTTTTAAGTAAAGCTCAGATTCTACTTAGATGAGTGGGACTAGTAGCTTTTTGCTTCCGAACAGTTTTGGCATCTCACTTTAGATGATTGGCATCCATAGGAACTCAGAATTCAGATAGTATTAATTATTCTCCTAGTTTAGTATGTTGATTCTTGAACACAACTACTTTATGAGTCTTGGCCGTGGCCCTACGTACTTTGTTTTCCAGTATTACCACCGGATACATAAATGCCACAGACACATAATTGGGTGAACCTTTTCAGATTGTGACTTAGCTTTGCTAAAGTCCCCAATTAGAGGTGTCCAGAGTTCTTAAGCACACTCTTTTGTCTTGGATCATGAATTTAACCACTCAGTCTCAAGCTTTTCACTTGGACCTACATGCCACAAGCACATGGTTAGGGACAGCTTGATTTAGCCGCTTAGGCCTGGATTTATTTTCTTGGGCCCTCCTATCCATTGATGCTCAAAGCCTTGGATCCTTTTCACCCTTGCCTTTTGGTTTAAAGGGCCATTGGCTTTTTCTACTGCTCCTTCTCTTTTTTTTCTCTTTTTTTTGCTGCTTTTTCTTGCTTCAAGAATCAATTTCATGATTTTTCAGATCAACAATAATATTTCTCTTGTTCATCATTCTTTCAAGAGCCAACAATTTTAACATTCATAAAATTCAATATAAAAAATATGCACTGTTCAGGCATTCATTCAGAATACAAAAAGTATTGCCACAACATCTAAATAATTAGAATTTTCCTTATTAAAAACTCGAAAAAAATATTGCTTCTTTATTTTAAAAATCTACTATTTTATTTATGTTTGATGATGATGAGAAAAATAAATTATAGCTTAATTGGAGATAAAATCAAAATAGATATACTAATTACTACTACTAATATATAACTTCTAAGGTAAATTCCTAATAAAAACAATTATCATAGAGTTAAGGCAAAGATTAGGACTCAACAACCTTTATTTTGGGAGGTGGATGCTCCTTTAATCTGTGGGGTGGTTGGCCCTTCAAGAGACAGCTTCTGACGCTTCAGTTCCCTCAGTTCACGCCCTTGCTCTTCTTCTTCCGTAAGCGATTTGCGAAGCATGCTATTTTGATTTTGCTGTTCTTCCTTTAGTTGCTCCATAGCTTTTTGCAATTTGGTGACAGATGTTTCAAGGCGCTCCCAGTATTCAATTTGAGGGATTTCTGGGAGGAACTCCTGTGCTTTTCTCTTGATGGGATCGTCCTGCACTTGTTGTCCTTCTATTGACTTTTTGGTGATTGGTCGCTCAACTGAAATATACTCAGTTACTCCCATCTTCACCCCAGCATCTTTACATAGCATAGAGATTAAACTTGGATAAGCCAATTTGGCATCTTTGGAGTTCTTGTTTGCAATTGTGTAAAGTTCACAAGAAATCAGCTGATGAACTTCCACTTCTTTTCCCAACTTAATGCAATGGATCATTACTGCTCTTTTGATGGTGACTTCAGAGCGGTTGCTAGTGGGCAGTATAGAACGCCCAATGAAGTCCAGCCAGCCTCTGGCGACTGGTTTGAGATCTTCTCTCTTGAGTTGATTTGGCACACCCTTGGTGCTGGTTATTCACTTGGATCCAGGGAGGCATATGTCCTCTAGAATTTTGTCCAAGCCCTTATTTGTTCTCATTATTTTCCTATTAAAGGAGTCTGGGTCATCTTTCAGCTGAGGTAGCTTAAAAATCTCCCTAATTTTGTCAGGGTGAAGGTGAACAATCTTTCCTCTGACCAAGGTTCGATAATCATAGAAGGCGGTTTCAGCTATTCTCTGCCTGTCTGTTTGCCACAGATTAGAGTAGAATTTCTGAACCATGTTTCTTCCCACCTTTATTTCAGGATTAGTTAGGATTTCCCAGCTCTTGTTTCGAATTTGCTCTTGGATCTCCGGATATTCATTTTCTTTCAGATCGAATTTAACTTCCGGGATCACTGATCTTAGACCCATTATTTTGTAGTAATGGTCTGAATGTTCTTTGGTTAAGAACTTCCCTTAATTCCAAAATGGTTTTGGAATATTCTCTTTCTTGCCTCTTGGAGTGGTTTGTTTTCCCTTAGGAGCCATGATCTTAGTGGGTATTGGTTTAGTGATCACGGATAAACACACCAAACTTAGAGTTTTGCTTGTCCTCAAGCAAAAGAAAGGAAAGGAGAGGGATAGAAGGAGAGCCAATTTTGAATGGTGGAGGAGAGGAGGGAGGCTGAATGTGGATTTAAAGGGAAGAGGGTGGGTGTTCAAAAATTTTGAAAAAAATAAGATAGAAGATATGATTTGTAAAAGATAAGTATGATAGGAAAAGGAAATAATTTAAAATTTGAAAAGTTATGAAAGATATTTGAAAAAGATAAATCTGAATTTTGAAAAGAAGATATGATGAGTTTAAAAAGATTTGAAAAGAATTTAACAAGATTTGAAAAGAATTTAAAAAGATAATTGAGTTTTGAAAAAGGTTTGAAAAGATTTTGAAGGAGAATTAAGAAACAAGTTTAGGATTAAAAATTTTTGGAATTGAAGTTGAAATATGAGAGTTTGTAACATGTTTATGCAAGAAATCATGAATTGAAACATGAAAAATGGAAAAAATTTGAAGTGAAAAACGAATTTACCTCCTCCCCACAATCCTGGCGTTAAACGCCCAAACACTGCATGTTTTGGGCGTTTAACGTCCATTTGTAGCTTCTTCTGGGCGATTAACGCCCAGCTGTAGCATCTGGCTGGCGTTAAACGCCAGAAAATTCTTTATCACTGGGCATTTTTCTGAACGCCCAGGATGCTGCGAATCTGGCGTTAAACGCCCAGAAGTTGCTTCTTTCTGGCGTTTAACGCCCAGATGGCTATCTCTACTGGCGTTAAACGCCCAAAAGGAGCATTTACTGGGCGTTTAACGCCCAAAACAGCTCTTACTGGCATTTTCGCATTAGTGAGCTTCTTTTTGCTGTTTTATCCTCTGAATCCTTCTGTAACTCTGTGAACTCATGCAATTGCTATTTTACCTTGAAGATAATTAATATGAACCTGTAAAATTCAATTAATTAATAAAAATGGCTGGGTTGCCTCCCAACAAGCGCTTCTTTATTGTCTTTAGCTGGACTATTACTGAGCTTTAATCAAGTATCAGTTTTGACCATTCTTGCTCAAAATTGCTTTCAAGATAATGTTTGACTCTCTGTCCATTAACAATGAACTTTTTGTTAGAATAATTATCCTGAATCTCTACGTATTCATATGGTGACAAACTTGTAATCACATATGGACCTCTTCACCGGGATTTCAATTTTTCGGGGAATAATCTGAGCCTAGAGTTAAACAGCAGAACTTTCTGCCCTGGCTCAAAGACTATGGATGACAGCTTCTTATCATGTCATCTTTTTGCTTTCTCTTTGTAAATTTTTGCATTTTCGAAAGCATTGAGTCTGAATTCCTCTAGCTCATTTAACTAGAGCAATCATTTTTCTTCAGCTAACTTGGCATCAAGGTTTAGGAATCTGGTTGCCCAGTAGGCCTTACGTTCCAGTTCTACTGGTAAGTGACAGGCTTTTCCATACACAAGCTGGTATGGAGAGGTCCCTATAGGAGTCTTGAATGCTGTTCTGTATGCCCACATAGCATCATTCAAGCTTCTTGCCCAATCCCTTTTACGGTTAATCACAGTCCATTCTAGGATTCTTTTAAGTTCTCTATTAGAGACTTCAGCTTACCCATTTGTTTGTGGATGATATGGAGTTGCCACCCTGTGGCTGACTCCATATCGAACCATAGCAGAGTAAAGCTGTTTATTGCATAAATGAGTGCCTCCATCACTGATTAGTACTCTAGGGACACCAAATCTGCTGAAGATATGTTTCTGGAGGAATTTCAGCACTGTCTTAGTATCATTAGTGGGTGTTGCAATAGCTTCCACCCATTTGGATACATAATCCACTGCCACCAGAATATAAGTGTTTGAGTATGATGGTGGGAAAGGCCCCATAAAGTCAATACCCCATACATCAAACAACTCAATCTCCAAGATCCCTTGTTGAGGCATGGCATAACTGTGAGGCAGATTGCCAGATCTTTGGCAACTGTCACAATTAAGTACAAACTCTCGGGAGTCTTTATGGAGAGTAGGCCAATAGAAGCCACATTGGAGGACTCTTGTGGCTGTTCGCTCACTTCCAAAATGTCCTCCATATTGTGATCCATGGCAATGCCATAGGATTTTCTGTGCTTCTTCTTTAGGCACACATCTACGAATTACTCTGCTTGCACATCTCTTGAAGAGATATGGTTCATCCCAAATATAGTACTTTGCATCTGTGATCAATTTCTTTGATTGCTGCCTACTATACTCTTTGTGTATGAATCTCACAGCCTTATAATTTGTAATGTTTGTAAACCATGGTACTTCTTGGATGGCAAAGAGTTGCTCATCCAGAAAGTTTTCAGAGATCTCAGTAAGAGGGAGGGACGCCCCTTCTACTCGGAATAGGATCCATTGATCCTTTTGCGTATGTCACTATGCCCAACACTCGCGAGTTTGAAGCTCGTCACAGTCATCCAATCCCTGAATCTTACTCGAAATACCACAGACAAGGTTTAGACTTTCCGGATTCTCAAGGATGCTGCTAATGGATTCTAGCTTATACCACGAAGATTCTAGTTAAGGAATCCAAGAGATATTCATTCAATCAAAGATAGAATGGAGGTGGTTGTCAGGCACGCGTTCATAAATTGAGAATGGTGATGAGTGTCACAGATCATCACCTTCATCATGGTTAAGTACGAATGAACATCTTAAAGAGAAACAAGCGTGTTTGAATAGAAAACAGAAATAATTGCATTAATTCATCGAGACGCTATAGAGCTCCTCACCCCCAACAATGGAGTTTAGAGACTCATGCCATCAAAAAGTACAAAGTTCAGATCTAAAATGTCATGAGATACAAAATAAGTCTCTAAAAGTTGTTTAAATACTAAACTAGTAACCTAGGTTTACAGAAAATGAGTAAACTAAGATGGATAGTGCAGAAATCCACTTCTGGGGCCCACTTGGTGTGTGCTAAGGCTGAGACTTAAGCTTCTCACGTGCCTGGGCTGTTTCTGGAGTTAAACGTCAGGTTGTAACCTGTTTCTGGCGTTTAACTCCAACTTGCAACCTGTTTCTGGCGTTCAACGCCAGAATGCAACATGGAACTGGCGTTAAACGCCAGTTTACGTCGTTTATCATCGCGCAAAGTATGGACTATTATATATTGCTGAAAAGCCCTAGATGTCTACTTTCCAACCCAATTGAGAGCGCGTCAATTGGACTTCTTTAGCTCCAAAAAATCTATTCCGAGTGCAGGGAGGTCAGAATCCAACAGCATCAGTAGTCCTTTTTCAGCCTGAATCAGATTTTTGCTCAGCTCGCTCAATTTCAACCAGAAAATACCTGAAATCACAGAAAAACACACAAACTCATAGTAAAGTCTAGAAATATGAATTTTGCCTAAAAACTAATAAAAATATACTAAAAACTAACTAAAACATACTAAAATCTATATGAAATCACCCCCCAAAAAGCGTATAAAATATCCGCTCATCATCGGACACACTCACATGCTTAACCCAAGGGTATAGTGCCTGGCACACTCTTGCAGCAGAAAAGGTTAATAATCAAAATCCAATCCAGGGACATAATACCCTGCACACTATCATACTTAACCAAGGATATAGTGCCTAGCACACTCTCAAATCTCAATATTCATCAAGATCATCATTCCTTTTTGAGTCCTCAACTTATCACAACCATCATCGATTCATAAATTATATTTCGAACTCATTAGTTCATTAGTTTCTCAATTCGTTGTCAGTAATCACCAAGTTTACTACTCTTCATTTTCTCTCAACCAAACTCATCCTCAATACGCCAAAAACCTAATCCTCTATTCTCTAACTTTTCAAAGAAATACGCAAATAATTCCACCCAAGACCTTCTCCATGTTTAACATCCAAAAACAAGCCAAAAAGTCTTAAATAGGTGTCACAGAAGTTTACAATATTGTTGGGAATGTAAAACAGTTAAAAATAAGATTTTAGTTGAAAAACATGGCATGTGCGTACGCACAAGGGTGTGCATGCGCAAGCCCAGGAGGATTTTCAAAATGTGTGCGTACGCATAGAGGTGTACGTACGCACAAGTGTAAAATTTTCCAATTCTGATCACTCGCACAAGGCGTGCGAACTTCCTCAACAGAATGCACCTTCCAACGTGTGCGTGCGCACAAGGCTCTGTGTGCGCACAGCTTGCAAAACTTCGTTTGGTTGTGTGTGCGCACAGATCGTGCTAGCGCTCTCAACAGCAAGCCTTCCCCTATGTGTGCGTGCGCACAAGGCTGTGCGTGTGCACAGGTTCAAAAACTCACAGGGGTGTGCGTGCGCGCAAGGCTTTGCGTGCGCACACAAACCAGAAATCACAAATTCTGCAGCATGCACAAAATTCAGGTTTTGACACCAAACTTCAAATGATCATAACTTCCTCTACAAAAATCCACTTTCTACAAACTTTATATCCATTTAAAGATTTTTCAATGAACTTTAATTTAAAGAAAATTTTAACAAATTTTGAAAATTGAGGCTCAAGTTATGATCCGTTAAAGTTCACTAAAAAACTATTTTTACCAAAATTTCACAAGATTCTCAATTTTCTATTTTCACTACCAAAACCAAACTAAAACCATATCAACTCCATCCCGCATCAGATTTTTTTACCATTTGTATCACAATCCACTACTCATATCATAAAATTCTCAACTCCCAATTATCCATAACTTCACACTAAACCCCTTTTCATCCAACACACTCATCAATAGTCATTCTATCATCATCAATCTTTAACATCAATATCATTCTTTTCAATATCAATAATCAACATTATTAATCAACATCAATAATATTACTCATCCAAATTCATAATCCACATCATTTATCAACAATCTCAACACTCACCTTCAATTACCAACAACATCAATATTCATCATTACTCATCAACCATATCAACAAACCCTCATCAACAATAATAAATCACAACATTCATCATCAAATTTCATAGTCATTACATACCAACAATCAACATCGAAATTTATGTATTCCAAATCCTAAAACTCTATATCATCATCACCACCATACAACTTATCTTCATTAAAATCACATACAATTAAACATACACCCAAACATCCAATCCTATCTTAAGGTCAATTAGTCTAAGGTTCACGAAACATTACATATTATATAAAGAAAACCAAAACCATACATTGGCCGATTATCCTCCACGCACGAAACCACCAAAAAGCCAAGACAACTCCAAAAAAGCACCAAAACACAAACTAACAACACATATATCACCAAAATTAAAATCTAGAAACCACAACATACAACACTACAAGGGTTTATGAGGAACTTTACGTTGTCCAAAGAGGATCAGGGCAAATCCCAATAATTGCCCGCTACTAGAGATCACCTAAACAACCAAAACTACAAAATCTACTAAAAAACTATAACAAAAAATGAATAGAAACTAGGGCAAGAAATTGGAGTATGAGCTTCGAGTTCTTACCAGATTTTCTTAGATAAAAATGAAGAACTCGACGAGAGTTTTGTGTGACCGCAAACGGCTCGTCATTGGAGTTCCGTAGCTCAAGTTATGCCTCCCGGAAGTTGATAATAAATAGTAACATCACCCTCTTCTCCTCTCTTCTCTATGTTGCACCCCCTTTCTTATTTAGGGGTGGAAATGAGCTGAAATGCTCATTTAATGAGCATATATATATGGGGTCTTGGGCCCGGTCTAACTCGTTAGCGCTTTAGGTCCGTTTGGCCCACTTTGGGTCAAAACCTTTAAGATTAGTACCCGGTTTTTAATTTTAAATTATTTTTTTGTCCTTTCAAAACAATAAATCAATTTTCAAAATCTTATTTTCCAAAATAGACGGTACTGGACAGACTAGAGCCAGTACTACTGGCTTAAGCGCCAGTACGCATTTTTACAAAAACTTTTCGAAAATGATGTATTTTTCAACTCAGAAAATTTTATTGAAATCAAATTTCACCTTTATATTTTTAAATTAAAACTTCTAAATTTTGAATCTACTTCGGCCACTTAAAAATTATCATTTTATTAAGACGGTTATGCTACTTCTTACAAACTACATTAACTAGAATCGAACCACACCTTAGTCACTTGATTATATTCAAAATAATAATCCACTTCACGCTGATTCAATTGACAGTTTGAACTTGAATCATTCATTATCTTCGACAACGAAATACATGTTCAAACCTGATTTCACAGCTTGATTTCAAAAATTTTATCCTAGCATTAAACTTGAACAGAGAGAACGCAGAGAACGAAGAGAACATAGAGAAGGAAGAGAAACATAGAGAATGCATAGATGAAACAGAATGTAGAGACACAGAAAATGCTGAGAAAATTTAAAAAATAAAACAAAATATGCATGAAAAGACAGTTATATATATTCGCGTGTTGAATCAAAAATTTGTTAGAGATAGTAGCATGTGGAGGTGAATTAAGTCAAAACTACTTGGTTGGTTAAATGACTTAGATGTAGAGATTAATTGATAATATAAATAGGGAGCTAATTGAGGTAGGTAGAAACTAAATAATAACTATTTATTAACTCTTTTTTTTTCTTTATCCTATAATTATGTTTATAAATCATGATAATTATTTGGTTCATTCAAATAATAATAATAATATAAATATTTAATATTATTGTAATATTTTTTATTTTTAATATTTTATTGCATAATAAAATATTTTAACTTGCTACATAAATATTTTATGTAATTGTTTTTATATTTCATGATTAATGATAAAGTATTAAAAATAAAAAATTGACTAATTATTAATAATAAAATACATAAAAGTTTCAATTAATTATTTATAATAAATCTTTTATATTATGTGACAAAACTTATTAAAATAATAATATTTTTAATTGTTATTTTGAATTAATTAATTATTACTAATCTCTATTTATAATTATAATGATTATATTTTAGTCAAATGGACAAAAGTATATGTTATTTTAATTTTGTAGGGGAAAATATATATTTTATAAAGGCACCACTCACATAAAGTTGCCAAAAATAACTTTTCTTAAAGATGCCTACGTGGCAAAATCTAAGCCATATATTCTAAAACCACACTTCTAACTACATAACACTTAAAAACCGTAGCCCTTTACAAGAAAAGCATCACCTAATGGAAAAAAGTAAATTAGAAGATTTAAGAGAAGAAATAATTAAGTTATCAAAATTAATAGATCAAAAATTAATGATTTTAACTAATGTCAATTGTAATGACACCGAATTCTTAAAATCAATACAAAATGATTTTTCTCAAAATCTTTATTTTACTATAAGTTTTATTGAAGGACTTCAAAAACCTAAAAAAATTTATTTTTCACATGGAATTTCTAAAAAATGTTACCATGGAAATGATTCCCCACATCTTTATCATACTTTTAACCCACAACTAAATTCTATAGTAGATATGCTTGAAGAAATATTAGTATCCATAAAATTTCAAAGAAATAAAGAAAAAGAGAATCCCAAAGAAGAAAATTTTCAAAATATAATTAACATAACAGATTTAAAGGTAAAACCACCATTGAAATTATGAATATTGAAGAAAAATTAGAAGAAGTTACAATGCTTTTCAAACAATTAAAAATGGCTCAAGAAAATAATATTATGGAACATGGATTTCAAATAGAAGAAGAATTAGTAAATTCCGAAAATATAGAAAATGAAGAACACATCCTAGATTATTCAAGTGACAAAGAACCAGCAATTCCAATTCAAGTAAAAAATGAAGCTGGAACATCTAAGGATAATCAATCTCAATTTAAATGGGAAACATGTTTTGATAATTATGCTTTTAAAAAAGGATTTATAAATAAAGATTCAAAATATACAAAAATACCATCAAAATACGTTCCTAAAATCCAGGAAATGGAAGGAGAAAGAATGCTTGACTTAGACTGTAAAAAGAATGAAAAAGAAATTTTTGAAAATTGGTTAAATTCCTTTTTATTAGAAGCCTTTACTAATCCAAAACTTAGTGAATTGTCTGGAAGAGATATTTGGAATTACATAGGATTTCATACTAAAGGAACTATAAGAGATTATATGACATCAATAGAAAACTAAATAATAGAAGAATTAGCAACAAAAACAACAGCTTATGATAAGATATTATATATAATGATGATTCTATATAAAGAATTTTTTGGAAAAAATATTATAGATCATAGACAAGAAGTCTATAATAAAAAATATCAAGAAGCAAAAAACCATTTAGCTAATATTCAGATATATGATCTATGTAATGTGGAGTCTTATATATGTGAATATAGAATACATTATTACAAATTAAAAGAAGAAGATAAAAATCATTATCTTAGTATGTATATAACAAAACTTCCATATCCTGCTAATGAATTTATAATGGGAAGATTTATAAGAGAAATAAATAGAGGGACAATTGAAAATAATTTTGGTGGAGCAACCTCTGCAATAAGAGAGGAAATAAAAGAACGTTGTATGCAAGAAGCAACTCAAAAAAGATTTGCAAATATAATTAGAATTTGCTGTCAGGATAATGAAGAGATACCCCAAAAATATAGGCTTAATAAAAATTTTCAAAGAAAAAGAAAATACCAATTTAAAAAAAGAAAATACTATCCAAACTGGAGAAAAAAGAGGTATTTTAGAAAAAGAAATAACAATAAAAATAAAAGACAAAAAAGTGACTATTGCCCGAATAAAAAAGAAAACTGTAAGTGTTGGTATTGCCAAGAAGAAGGACACTATGCAAATGAATGTCCGAAAAAGAAGGATAAAAAGATCTTACTAAACAAATAGAAATTGCTAAGTCTTGTTTCATGGAACCTTTAGAGGAATCTGATGATAACTTAGACTATATTTTTGAATATGTCTCAGAAACAGACTCAGAGACTGAGTAATAATGCCACATTTATTACTATAAAAATAACAGAAAAGTTTATAAATGCTTTTATAGATTCTGGAGCAACACAATGCTTTGCTAGTTCAAATATAAAACTTGATTGGAAAAAATTAAAGAAACCATTAAGAGTTAGAATAGCTGACAAATCAATACATAAAATTGACCAAAAAGCAGAGATGGCTGAAATTTTTATTCAAAATTATAGGTTCATTATTCCATCTATATATATGTTAGATTCCGGGATGGATTTTATCATAGGAAATAACTTTTTAAAGCTATATCATCCATTCATTCAAGAATTAACATATATAGTTTTAAAAGCTCCACACGATTCTTCAATAAATCAAAAATCAAAACGTATAAAAATACCAACTACTACTATAGATAAGATCTTAAAATTTAAAATATTTTCTATATTAGAAACATGTTATTTAAATTTATACTTTCAGATAAACATTCCCAAAAATAATCTTGAAATAAAGATAGAAGAACTTTTGGATGAAATTTGTGCCGAAAATCCTTTAGATATTAAAAATACAAATAACGAATTAGTAAGCATTAAATTAAAAGATCCTACAAAAGAGATAAATGTTCCAAATAAAATTTCTTATTCCGCAAGAGATAGAGAAGAGTTCTCATTAGAATGTAGAGATCTTTTGGAAAAAGGAATTATAAGATTAAGTAAAAGTCCTCATGCGGCTCCAGCCTTTTATGTCGAAAACAATAATGAAATTAAAAGGGAAAAACGAAGAATGGTTATTAACTATAAGAAGATGAATGAAGCAACTATTGGTGATGCTCATAAACTTCCAAGAAAAGACTCTATTTTAGAAAAAATCAAAGGAGCAACTTGGTTTTCATCTCTTGATGCAAAATCAGGATATTGGCAACTTCGTTTAGACGAAGAAACAAAGAAATTAACTGCTTTTACTTGCCCAACAAAAGAATCAACAAGTGTGTTGCTTTATGAATGGAATGTATTACCATTCGGATTAAAACAAGCCCCAGGTATTTATCAAAGATTTATGGAAGAAAATCTAAAAGAGTTAAATGAATTTGTTTAGTATACATTGATGATATACTAATTTTTACAAAACAGGATAAAGAAGATCATCTTCAAAAATTAATAGTTTTAGAAAGATGTAAAGAAAAAGGATTAGTTCTTAGTAAAAAGAAAGCAAGAATAGCAAAACAAGAAATAGAGTTTCTTGGATTAATTCTATCCACTCAAGGAAAGCTAAAACTTCAACCAAATGTTCTAGAAAAGGTAAATTTATTTCCTAATAAAATAGAAGATAGAAAATAATTACAAAGATTTTTAGGGTGTATAAATTATATTTCTGATCAGGGATTTTTAAAGAATATAACAGAATACACTAAAAGCTTATTTCCAAAATTAAGTACTAAAAAAGTATGGAAATAGGATGAAAAAGATAGTATACAAATTCAAAGAATTAAAGAATTATGTGAAAAACTTCCAAAACTTTATATTCCAGAAGAAAATGACTACTTAATAGTAGAAACAGATGCTTCAGACATAACCTGGTCAGGATGTCTAAAAGCTAAGAAAGCTATAAAAAGTTTGGAACAAGAAAAAGAATCACTAGATTCTAAATATCCCCCAAAGGAATTACATTGCAGGTATATTTCAGGGACTTTTACTCCAACAGAACAGAGATATACTACTCATGAAAGGGAAACTCTAGCAGCAATTAAATCTCTTAAGAAATGGAAAATTGATTTACTACCCAAAGAATTTACATTAAGAACAGATTCAAGTTACTTAACAGGTTTCATACGATATAACTTAAAAGTTGATTATAATCATGGACGATTGGTAAGATGGCAATTATTTTTGTTACAATATCCAATAAAAATTGAATATATTAAGGGTGACAAAAATGTTATTGCAGATACATTAACAAGAGAATGGAGTTCGTCTACAACGCATTAGATCAAGAAATTCAGAAATACGAACAAGAACTCGAAAAATGCAAGCATTGTCAGCAAATAAGGACACAGATCCAATCCCTCAAGAAGGCCATCGAAGCAATGAAATCAACACAACAACCAAAACCATCAGAGTTCAGCCAGCTAAGCGTGGTGGACAAATCAGGTGAAGAAAAAATTCCAGAAAATAAAATAATTGCTGAAATTATCAAAAAATCCACCCAAGATAAAAAATATTATGTAATTTATAATGGCCCCATGAAAGGAGTATATGATGCCTGGGAAAAAGCAGCACCATTTACACATCAATCAAGGATAATTCATAAAGGAGGATTTTTAACACTGGAAGAAGCAAAGGAATCTTTCAGGGAATATGAAGCTCTTTATCTAGAGCAAACCCTAAAAAGAGCAGATAAAGCTCCAATTCAAACCCAGAAAACAGGAATAATAAGAAACATTCCTACAAGGGCTGAAATCAAGGAAAAGAAAAGGGTTTGTAGATCAAATCTCAGAGAAACCCTTAACATAGTCCTGAATTGGACTGAAGAAAAAAGGGCAACCTTGGGATATTATCCTATTGCCAAAGAACAGCTAACAAAGCTGGTTATATTTCCAGATGCTTCCCCATCTGACACCTATCAGTTTTTCCAGTATGGATTAATTGATACAATTTTAATTTTTAATGATTTGAAAATTATTAATGAGTTTCCTGCAGGATTCATTGATGCAGTAAAGAGATTTAAAAATATGATTGACAACGTAAATCCAAGGGATATATCCCTAAAATTTACGAATAGTCAACCTATTTTTAATGAAGAAGAAGAATGCTTGGTTCCAGCACATCAAGTAATCTTCATGTCCGTCTTCCCAGGAAACTTTCAACCAATTGATCAAGTTCAAGATTTAACAATCTACAGTCATGAAGGAAGACTAGCTAGCACACTAGCAAGGGTCTTCGAAAGAACTCAAAAGATAACAAGGGAATCTCACACAAGAATCAATTATAAAAGCAGAAATACTTTGCTTGTGTCCAGTAAAAGGAATGAAATTGAGGAAAGAGAGATGAGACTCTTAGTGGAATTTGAATCAGCATTCTACAACTTATCTGGACTCTTAGGAAAGCTCCCCGAAGGGATAAAGAGGAATCTCTGCTATTTGATAAAAGACAGAGAAGACCACAAGTGCCAGCTGTGTGTCTCAGAATTATCTGAAGAAAGCAATAATGAAGCAGAATTGGTGCGCGAAATTGTGATCAATACTTTTTAATACACAGAACAATCCCCGGTAATGACTCCAAAGACTTGGTGCTCAATACCATGGCATAAACACAACTTCGCACAACTAACCAGCAAGTGCACTGGGTCGTCCAAGTAATAAACCTTACGCGAGTAAGGGTCGATCCCACGGAGATTGTTGGTATGAAGCAAGCTATGGTCACCTTGTAAATCTCAGTCAGGCAGACTCAATTGGGTATAGTGATAAACGAAAATAACATAAGAGATAAAGATAGAGATACTTATGTATATCATTGGTGTAAGAGCTTCAGACAAGCGCATGAAGATGCCTTCCCTTCCGTCTCTCTGCTTTCCTACTGTCTTCATCCAATCCTTCTTACTCCTTTCCATGGCAAACTTGTGTAGGGTTTCACTGTTGTCAGCAGCTACCTCCCATCCTCTCAGTGAAAGCGATTGCATATGTCCTGTCACGGCATAGCGGAATTCAGCTGTCGGTTCTCGGTCAGGCCGGAATAATATCCATTGATACTTTTGCGTCTGTCACTAACGCCCTAGCCTGCTAGGAGTTTGAAGCACGTCACAGTCATTCAGTCATTGAATCCTACTCAGAATACCACAGACAAGGTTAGACCTTCCGGATTCTCTTGAATGCTGCTATCAGTTTCTTGCCTATACCACGAAGACTCTGATCTCACGGAATGGTTGGCTCGTTTGTCAGGCGAGCACTCGGTTGTCAGGCGATCAACCATGCATCGTGCAATCAGGAATCCAAGAGATATTCACTAAGCCTCAGATGCTTGTAGAACAAGAATGGTTGTCAGTCACCCTGTTCATGAGTGAGAATGGTGATGGGCGTCAATCATCACCTTCATCATGTTGAAGAACAAGTGATATCTTGGATAAAGAACAAGCGGAATTGAATGGAAGAACAATAGTAATTGCATTAATACTCGAGGTACAGCAGAGCTCCACACCTTAATCTATGGTGTGTAGAAACTCCACCGTTGAAAATACATAAGAACAAGGTCTAGGCATGGCCGAATGGCCAGCCTCCCAAAGGTCTAAGATAGCATAAAACAAAGATAGCTACCCAAAAGCCTCTTTTAATACAATAGTAAAAGGTCCTACTTATAGAAAACTAGTACATAGATGAGTAAATGACATAAAATCCACTTCCGGGCCCACTTGGTGTGTACTTGGGCTGAGCAATGAAGCTTTTTCGTGTAGAGACTCTCCTTGGAGTTAAACGCCAGCTTTAGTGCAGTTTGGGCGTTTAACTCCCAATTAGGTGCCAGTTCCGGCGTTTAACGCTGGAATTTCTTGAGGTGACTTTGAACGCCGGTTTGGGCCATCAAATCTGGGCAAAGTATGGACTATTATATATGCTGGAAAGCCCAGGATGTCTACTTTCCAACGCCGTGAGAGCGCGCCAATTGGGCTTCTGTAGCTCCAGAAAATCCACTTCGAGTGCAGGGAGGTCAGAATCCAACAGCATCTGCAGTCCTTTGAGTCTCTGGATCAGATTTTTGCTCAGGTCCCTCAATTTCAGCCAGAAAATACCTGAAATCACAGAAAAACACACAAACTCATAGTAAAGTCCAGAAAAGTGAAATTTAATTAAAAACTAATAAAAATATAATAAAACTAACTAAATCATAACAAAAATACTAAAAACAATGCCAAAAAGTATACAAATTATCCGCTCATCACAACACCAAACTTAAATTGTTGCTTGTCCCCAAGCAACTGAACAATCAAATAAGATGAAAAGAAGAGAATATGCAATGAACTCCAAAAACATCTATGAAAATCAGTATTAATTAGATGAGCGGGGCTTTTATCTTTTTGCTTCTGAATAGTTTTGGCATCTCACTCTATCCCTTGTAATTCAGAATGATTGGCTTCCTTAGGAACTTAGAATCTAGATAGTGTTAATGATTCTCCTAGTAAAGTATGATGATTCTTGAACATAGCTATTTATTGAGTCTTGGCTGTGGCCCAAAGCACTCTGTCTTCCAGTATTACCACCGGATACATACATGCCACAGACACATAATTGGGTGAACCTTTTCAGATGTGACTCAGCTTTGCTAAAGTCCCCAATTAGAGGTGTCCAGGGTTCTTAAGCACATCTTATTGCCTCAATGTCACCACATCAAACTAATTAAGCTAGTTTTAAAGATGAATTTGAAATCCTGTACTTCTTGTTCTTTTGTGATTAAAACATTTTTTCATTTAAGAAAGTTGATGGATTCATAGGACATTCATAACTTTAAGGCATAGACACTAAGACACTAATGATCATAAGACACAAACATAGACAAACATAACCATAAAAATGCGAAAAACAGAAGAATAAAGAACAAGGAAATCAAGGAACGGGTCCACCTTAGTGATGGCGGCTCTTCCTTCCTCTTGAAGGTCTTATGGAGTGCTTGAGCTCCTCAATGTCTCTTCCTTGTCTTTGTTGCTCCTCCCTCATGATTCTTTGGTCTTCTCTAATTTCATGGAGGAGAATGGAGTGTTCTTGATGCTCCACCCTTAGTTGTCCCATGTTGGAACTCAATTCTCCTAGGGAGTTCTTGATGCTCCACCCTTAGTTGTCCCATGTTGGAACTCAATTCTCCTAGGGAGGTGTTTAGTTGCTCCCAATAGTTTTGGGAGGAAAGTGCATCCTTGAGGAATCTCAGGGATCTCTTGGTGAGGGGTCTCTTGTGTACTCCATCCTTTTCTTGGTGATGGGCTTGTCCTCATCAATGGGGGTATCCCTCTATGTCAACTCCAATTGAATAACAGAGGTGACAGATGAGATGAGGAAAAGGCTAACCTTGCCAAAGTGGAGGTCTTGTCCGCCACCTTGTAGAGTTCTTGGGCTATAACCTCATGAACTTCTATTTCTTCTCCATCATGATGCTATGGATCATGATGGCCCGGTCTATGGTAACTTCGGACCAGTTGCTAGTGGGAATGATTGAGCGTTGTATGAACTCTAACCATCCTCTAGCCATGGGCTTGAGGTCATGCCTTCTTAATTGAACCGGCTTGCCTCTGAATCTTGCTTCCATTGTGCGCCCTCTTCACATATGGTTGTGAGGACTTGGTCAACCTTTGATCAAAGTGACCCTTCTAGTGTAAGGATGCTCTCTCCTTGCATCATAGGCAAGTTGAACGCCACCCTCACACTCTCCGGACTAAAATCCAAGTATTTTCCCCGAACCATAGTGAGATAATTCTTTGGATTCGGGTTCACACTTGGTCATGGTTCTTGGTGATCCATGCATTGGCATAGAACTCTTGAACATCAAGATTCCGACTTGTTGAATGGGGTTGGTAAGAAGATTCCGACTTGTTGAATGGGGTTGGTAAGTACTTCCCAAACCTCTTCTTCGGATCTCATGGCGGATCTCCGGATATTCACCCTTTTTGAGTGAAAGGGGACCTCGGGGATCACCTTCTTCAAGGCCACAACTTCATAGAAGTGGTCTTGATGCACCCTTGAGAGGAATCTATCCATCTCCCATGACTCGGAGGTGGAAGCTTTTGCCTTCCCTTTCCTCTTTCTAGAGGTTTCTCCGGCCTTGGATGCCATAAACGGTTATTGAAAAACGAAAAAGCACGCTTTTACCACACCAAGAGGAAGAGGGGAAGGTGGTGTGTTCGGCCAAGAAGGGAAAGAAGGGGTGTTTAGGTTGTGTGAAAATGAAGGGTTGAAGAGGGTATATATGGAGAGATGGGGGGTAATGGTTCGGCCATGATGGGTGGGTTTGGGAGGGAAAGTGGTTTGAATTTGAAGGGTGAGGTTGGTGGGGATTTATAAAGGATGGATGTGAGTGGTGAAGAAAAGATGGGATTTGAGGTATTGAGGTGATTGGTGAATGGGGAGAGAAGAGAGAAAGTGATGGTGGGGTGTGGGGTCCACAGATCCTGTGGTGTCAAGGAAAGTCATCCCTGCACCAAATGTTGCTCAAAATCACGTTTTGAGCTATTTCTGGCGTAAACGCCGGGCTGGTGCCCATTCCTGGCGTTTAACGCCAGGTTCTAGCCCTTTTCTGGCGTTTAACGCCAGTCTGGTGCCCCTTTCTGGCGTTAAACGCCCAGAATGGTGCCAGACTGGGCGTTTAAACGCCCAACTGCTAGGCTTACTGGCGTTTGAACGCCAGCAGCATCTTCCTCCAGGGTGTGCTGTTTTTTCTTCCTGTTTTTCATTTTGTTTTTGCTTTTCAATGGATTTGTGACTTCTTATGATCATCAACCTACAAAAAACATAAAATAACAAAAGAAACTATATAAATTATAATCATTGGGTTGCCTCCCAACAAGCGCTTCTTTAATGTCAGTAGCTTGACAGAGGGCTCTCATGGAACCTCACAGATACTCAGAGCAATGTTGGCACCTCCCAACACCAAACTTAGAGTTTGAATGTGGGGGTTCAACACCAAACTTAGAGTTTGGTTGTGGCCTCCCAACACTAAACTTAGAGTTTGACTGTGGGGGCTCTTCTTGACTCTGATTTGAGAGAAGCTCTTCATGCTTCATCTCTATGTTGACAGAGGGATATCCTTGAGCCTTAAATACAAAGGATTCTCCATTCACTTGAATGATCAGTTCACCTCTATCAACATCAATCACAGCCTTTGCTGTGGCTAGGAAAGGTCTGCCAAGGATGATGGTTTCATCCATGCATTTCCCAATCTCTAGGACTATGAAATCAGTAGGGATGTAATGGTCTTCAATCTTAACCAAAACATTCTCTACAAGTCCATAAGCTTGTTTTTTTGAGTTGTCTGCCATCTCTAGTGAGATTTTTGCAGCTTGTACCTCAAAGATCCTTAGCTTCTCCATTACAGAGAGAGGCATGAGGTTTACACTTGACCCTAAGTCACACAGAGCCTTCTTGAAGGTCATGGTGCCTATGGTACAAGGTATGGAAAACTTCCCAGGATCTTGTCTCTTTTGAGGTAATTTCTGCCTAGACAAGTCATCCAGTTCTTTGGTGAGCAAAGGAGGTTCATCCTCCCAAGTCTCATTTGCAAACAACTTGTCATTTAGCTTCATGATTGCTCCAAGGTATTTAGTAACTTGCTCTTCAGTGACATACTCATCCTCTTCAGAGGAAGAATACTCATCAGAGCTCATGAATGGCAGAAGTAAGTTCAATGGGATCTCTATGGTCTCATTTTGAGCCTCAGATTCCCATGGTTCCTCATTAGGGAACTCTGTGGAGGTCAGTGCACGCCCATTGAGGTCTTCCTCAGTGGCGTCCACTTCCTCTCCTTCCTCTCCAAGTTCAGCCATATTGATGGCTTTGCACTCTCCTTTTGGATTTTCTTCTGTATTGCTTGGAAGAGTGCTTGGAGGGAGTTCAGTAATTTTCTTGCTCAGCTGTCCTACTTGTGCCTCCAAATTCCTAATGGAGGACCTTGTTTCAGTCATGAAACTTTGAGTGGTTTTGATTAGATCAGAGACCATGGTTGCTAAGTCAGAGGGGTTCTGCTTAGAATTCTCTGTCTGTTGCTGAGAAGATGATGGAAAAGGCTTGCCATTGCTAAACCTGTTTCTTCCACCATTATTGTTGTTGAAACCTTGTTGAGGTCTCTCTTGATTCTTCCATGAGAAATTTGGGTGATTTCTCCATGAAGAATTATAGGTGGTACCATATGGTTCTCCTAGGTAATTCACCTCTTCCATTGAAGGGTTCTCAGGATCATAAGCTTCTTCCTCAGATGAAGCATCCTTAGTACTGCTTGGTGCATTTTGCATTCCAGACAGACTTTGAGAAATCAGATTGACTTGTTGAGTCAATATTTTGTTCTGAGCCAATATGGCATTCAGAGTATCAATCTCAAGAACTCCTTTCTTCTGATTGGTCCCATTGTTCACAGGATTCCTTTCAGAAGTGTACATGAATTGGTTATTTGCAACCATTTCAATTAGCTCTTGAGCTTCTGTAGGCGTCTTCTTCAAATGAAGAGATCCTCCAGCAGAACTATCCAAAGACATCTTGGATAGTTCAGAGAGACCATCATAGAAAATGCCTATGATGCTCCATTCAGAAAGCATGTCAGAAGGACATTTTCTGATTAATTGTTTGTATCTTTCCCAAGCTTCATAGAGGGATTCACCATCCTTCTGTCTGAAGGTTTGGACTTCCACTCTAAGCTTACTCCATCTTTGGGGTGGAAAGAACTTTGCCAAGAAGGCATTGACTAGCTTTTCCCAAGAATCCAGGCTTTCTTTAGGTTGTGAGTCCAACCATATTCTAGCTCTGTCTCTTACAGCAAAAGGGAATAGCATCAGTCTATAGACCTCAGGGTCTACCCCATTAGTCTTGACTGTGTCACAGATTTGCAAGAATTCAGCTAAGAACTGATGAGGATCTTCCATTGGAAGTCCATGGAACTTGCAATTCTGTTGCATTAGAGAAACTAATTGAGGCTTAAGCTCAAAGTTGTTTGCTCCAATGGCAGGGATAGAGATGCTTCTCCCATAAAAATCAGGAGTAGGTGCAGTGAAGTCACCCAGCACCTTCCTTGCATTGTTGGCATTGTTGTTGTTTTCGGCTGCCATGTGTTTCTTCTTCCTTGAAGAATTCGGTCAGGTCCTCTAAAGAGAGTTGTGCTTTAGCTTCTCTTAGCTTTCTCTTCAAGGTCCTTTCAGGTTCAGGATCAGCTTCAACAAGAATGCCTTTGTCTCTGCTCCTGCTCATATGAAAGAGGAGAGAAAAAAGAAAATGTGGAATCCTCTATGTCACAGTATAGAGATTCCTTGAAGTGTCAGAGGAAAAGAGAAATAGTAAGAAAAAGGAGAAGAAGAATTCGAACTTTATTAGTTAGAGTTCGAATTGTGCATTTAGAAGGAGTAGTACTCCATAAATAGAAGGATGTGGGAAGGAGGGAAGAGAATTTTCGAAAATTCAATTAAAAGATTTTGAAAAACATTTTGAAAATTTGATTGATAATTTTCGAAAATTAAAAGTGAAAAAGAAATCAAGTGATTTTTGAAAAAGATTTTGAAATTAGAAATTAAAAAGATTTGATTGAAAACTATTTTGAAAAAAAATGTGATTAAAAGATTTGATTGAAAAGTTATGGTTTTAAAAAGGTATAATTGAGAAGATATGATTTGAAAAACATTTTAAAAAGATTTTTTTTGAAAACAATTTGAAAAGATATGATTTTAAAAGAAATTGATGACTTGCCTAACAAGAAAAGATATGATTCAAACATAAAACCTTTCTCAACAGAAAAGGCAACATACTTGAAATGTTGAATCAAATCATTAATTGATAGTAAGTATCTTTGGAAAAGGAAAGAAATTGATTTTGAAAATATTTGATTGAAAAGATATGATTTGAAAAAGATTTGGTTTTGAAAAACTTTGAAAACTTGAAAAAAAAATTGATTTGAAAACAAAATCTTCCCCCTAGCACCATCCTGGCGTTAAACGCCCAGAATGGTATACATTCTGGCATTTAACGCCCAAAATGCTACCTTTTTGGGCGTTAAACGCCCAACCAGGTACCCTGGCTGGCGTTTAAACGCCAGTCTGCCTTCTTCACTGGGCATTTTTGAATGCTCAGCTTTTTCTGTATAATTCCTCTGCAGTATGTTCTGAATCTTCAATTCTTTGTATTATTGACTTGAAAAGACACAAATTAAAAATATTTTTGGATTTTTAATAATCAAAATGCAACAAGAATCAAATAACAATGCATGCAAGACACCAAACTTAGCAGTTTGTGTACTACTGACACTATATGAGACACATAAATACTCAAGTCAATAGAATTTAAAGATCAAAACAAAGAAGTACATGCATGGATTCGAAAAATATAACAAAAACATGCATTTGACACCAAACTTAAGATGAGACACTAGACTAAAGCAGGAAACATCAAATATTTTTGGTTTTTTTATGATTTTGTAAATTTTTTTTTTTGTGATTTTCGAAAATTAAGTGGAAAGAAGATATCAAAATTCTTAATGAGAATTCCAGGAATCAGTGCAATGCTAGTCTAAGACTCCGGTCCAGGCATTAGACATGGCTTCACAGCCAGCCAAGCTTTCAAAGAAAGCTTCGGTCCAAAACACTAGACATGACCAAAGGTCAGCCAAGCCTTAGCAGATCACTGCTCCAAAAGCAAAATTGATGAAAATCAACAAGCTCTTGTGGTGATAGGTTGAAACCTCGGTCCAATCAGATTAGACATGGCTTCTCAGCCAGCCAGATTTCAACAAATCATCATGAAACTCTAGAATTCATCTTCAAGAATTTCGAAAAAATAAATACCTAATCTAAGCAACAAGATGAACCGTCAGTTGTCCAAACTAGAACAATCCCAGGCATTGTTACCAAAAGCTTGCTCAAAACTTGAACAATCCCCGGCAACGGCGCCAAAAACTTGGTGCTGTTGCCGGATTTTGGCATTGATGTCACCGGACCAAAAGCTTGCTCAAAACTCGAACAATCCCCGGCAACGGCGCCAAAAACTTGGTGCGCGAAATTGTGATCAATACTTTTTAATACACAGAACAATCCCCGGTAATGACTCCAAAGACTTGGTGCTCAATACCATGGCATAAACACAACTTCGCACAACTAACCAGCAAGTGCACTGGGTCGTCCAAGTAATAAACCTTACGCGAGTAAGGGTCGATCCCACGGAGATTGTTGGTATGAAGCAAGCTATGGTCACCTTGTAAATCTCAGTCAGGCAGACTCAATTGGGTATAGTGATAAACGAAAATAACATAAGAGATAAAGATAGAGATACTTATGTATATCATTGGTGTAAGAGCTTCAGACAAGCGCATGAAGATGCCTTCCCTTCCGTCTCTCTGCTTTCCTACTGTCTTCATCCAATCCTTCTTACTCCTTTCCATGGCAAACTTGTGTAGGGTTTCACTGTTGTCAGCAGCTACCTCCCATCCTCTCAGTGAAAGCGATTGCATATGTCCTGTCACGGCATAGCGGAATTCAGCTGTCGGTTCTCGGTCAGGCCGGAATAATATCCATTGATACTTTTGCGTCTGTCACTAACGCCCTAGCCTGCTAGGAGTTTGAAGCACGTCACAGTCATTCAGTCATTGAATCCTACTCAGAATACCACAGACAAGGTTAGACCTTCCGGATTCTCTTGAATGCTGCTATCAGTTCTTGCCTATACCACGAAGACTCTGATCTCACGGAATGGTTGGCTCGTTTGTCAGGCGAGCACTCGGTTGTCAGGCGATCAACCATGCATCGTGCAATCAGGAATCCAAGAGATATTCACTAAGCCTCAGATGCTTGTAGAACAAGAATGGTTGTCAGTCACCCTGTTCATGAGTGAGAATGGTGATGGGCGTCAATCATCACCTTCATCATGTTGAAGAACAAGTGATATCTTGGATAAAGAACAAGCGGAATTGAATGGAAGAACAATAGTAATTGCATTAATACTCGAGGTACAGCAGAGCTCCACACCTTAATCTATGGTGTGTAGAAACTCCACCGTTGAAAATACATAAGAACAAGGTCTAGGCATGGCCGAATGGCCAGCCTCCCAAAGGTCTAAGATAGCATAAAACAAAGATAGCTACCCAAAAGCCTCTTTTAATACAATAGTAAAAGGTCCTACTTATAGAAAACTAGTACATAGATGAGTAAATGACATAAAAATCCACTTCCGGGCCCACTTGGTGTGTACTTGGGCTGAGCAATGAAGCTTTTTCGTGTAGAGACTCTCCTTGGAGTTAAACGCCAGCTTTAGTGCCAGTTTGGGCGTTTAACTCCCAATTAGGTGCCAGTTCCGGCGTTTAACGCTGGAATTTCTTGAGGTGACTTTGAACGCCGGTTTGGGCCATCAAATCTTGGGCAAAGTATGGACTATTATATATTGCTGGAAAGCCCAGGATGTCTACTTTCCAACGCCGTTGAGAGCGCGCCAATTGGGCTTCTGTAGCTCCAGAAAATCCACTTCGAGTGCAGGGAGGTCAGAATCCAACAGCATCTGCAGTCCTTTTGAGTCTCTGGATCAGATTTTTGCTCAGGTCCCTCAATTTCAGCCAGAAAATACCTGAAATCACAGAAAAACACACAAACTCATAGTAAAGTCCAGAAAAGTGAAATTTAATTAAAAACTAATAAAAATATAATAAAAACTAACTAAATCATAACAAAAACATACTAAAAACAATGCCAAAAAGTATACAAATTATCCGCTCATCAAGAATCAACCCACATGATAAAGGAAGAAGACAACGCATCTGAAGGTCACATAATGAAAGAGGAGGACAGCACATCTGAAGCATCTCTCAACATTATTGCATAGTGACGTAAGCGCTTAGGTCATAGAGCACCAACAATGTAGCTGGTGCAAGATAATAAACAATGACGTAAGCAATGACGTCATAAGAAGGGTAAGGATGGGAATTGTCCATCAGACCCAACCATTATAAATAGGTTGCTTAGGCAATTGTAGAAGGCATCAGACAATAAAAAGCAGGAGGCTAAGAGTACTCATATGCTAGGAGAGCAAGGAGGAAGCTACCGAGGCGATTCTATAGTTTGAAGAAGAATTCCCTTAGGAAAAACCAATTCTAAACTCCCCTCTGGAGTTAGTATCTACAATCTCCCCTCTGGAGATAAAAATATCTTATGTAAAATATTCTAAATAAAGGAAGTTTTTCTCCAGAAAGGTACGCCTTTATCCTAATCTCTTAGTTATGAATTATTTAGAAAGTTTAGAATTAACGGAAGAATCTGATTATTATAGATTATTTGCCTTATTAGATAATGAAAAACAGGCTGTTCTAAAAACAGAATTAAATCTCAAATCAAATGAAAATTTTAATAAACAAAATCTTTTAAAAGAAGTTTTTAATAGAAAAAATATAATATATTATGGAAAAATTCAACTTGAAGCCCCTATAAAAATAAAATCCGCCAATGGAGAACTTGAAATAGCTTTGATAAATGATGAAGAATTGAGTAAACAGATTGAGAAAATTAAGGATCAACCAAAAAGATCTAAAATTGGATGGATCCATATTAAGAAAGGAATTAATTCACCAATAAGCTTAGCAATCTGTGACAAAAGAATTACTGATGACCTAATAGATCAAATAATTGGAATTGTTCATGGAAACTTGGCAAACGTAAATGTTAAATTTAATGCCCATCTTGGATATGCTATACCTTTATCAACTGAAAACCTTGGAAGATCTATAAGTTTGGCTTATAAATTTCATAGAAAGAATCTAATGGAACAAGATGATGAACCATTTTCAATTACATATGCAATAAATTATGCTTTAACAAATAGCCATCATAGTATAATATTTAAAAATAGAGAAAGAATTTATGTTGATGAATTATTTCAGAAAATTGTAAAAACAGAAATACCAAAATATAAAGCTATTGAAAACCCAGTTCTATTATTAAAAGAACCATCAGGAAAATTAGTTTCATCAAATTTTCAAATAAGAGAATCTAGAATTAATAGCCCTTTAAGTTTATCTAAGTTAAAAATTAAAGAAGAAAATTCTGAAATAAAAGAACTAACAAAAAAGGTCGAAAAATTAAATGAAACCCTAAACACTAAATTATGACAATAAATAAAGAAGAAATATATGTAACTTATCAAAACAAAAAACAAGAGCTCTTTGAAAGAGAAAATCGTTTGAATTATTTACAGTTTTCTGAAATAAATCTAAGAGCATTTGAAGCCCTAAAAATAATCTATGACAGGTTGAAAAGGGAAGTTGAAGAGCTAGAAAAATTAATAGAATCTCTAGAAAATAGTGATGAATCGATGATAGAATTTGCAGAAATTTTAAATAATGAAGCATAAAAAGATTGAAAAACCAGAAAATAAAATAAAAAGAGAAAGGACGAGAAAATTAAAAAGTAAAATAAAGGAGTATAAAAGGAAATTAAATAATCTTCAAATTGAAATTGATGATCTTATAATAAAAAGGATAGAAATAAGAATAAATATAAACAAATTGGAATTAAACTTAAAAAATTTATAAATGCCTGGAAAACCATATTATGACTTAAAAGAATTAAAGTTGTTGAAAGAAAAAATGGAGAATGAAATTGAAAAATTAAACGGATATTTAAAAACAAGAGAAAGTGTAGAAATAAAAGAAGTTATTGAGAATTTGAGAAATTATATTAAAGAAAAAGACAAACAGATAAAAGATTTTATATACAATAATCCATGCAAAAAAGAATATTATAAACTAAAACAAGATTGAAAAGTTAAAAGATGGTCAATACTTTAGATTATGGATTTGCAAATTATTTTTTATCAAAATCCGAAAAAGAAATTAAAAAAATTAGAAAAGTCGACGTTAAAAATTGGTATCAGAGCCAAGTTAACGATTAAGGATAACACTTTTTCTTTAAAGCAACACTTTTAGTGATACGCTTTTAAATCAATAACAACCACAAAATGAAAAACATCTTTACAAAAAGTTGAATTTGACAACTTTACCGGAGCATCCACCATCTTATAAATATAAAAAAATATCATGTAGTCATGTAAACATTTCGTAGATAAAGATAGTATCATTTTCTTCTATTATTATTAACAGCTCCTATTATATTTCTTTATTTTAATTGCAATGACAACGTCAACAATAACAGCAATAATACCTGGAGACATATTCTAATAAGTTCCTAACCTAAACAAACTGTTTGATTTCTCCTAAAAAAAATTAAACTATTAAATAAAAGCAAATAATTGCTTTATATCTTGTTGGAATTATAATTTCTAGCTTCTAATTATAGGGGGAAAAAACTATTATCTTGAGTCTTAGTCTAGATTATTGTTGGTGATTTAATCTATTAACTAATGATTGTAACCTTTTTTTGTTTTACAATCAGGGTATCCACCGTATATAGCACGGTGACTAATTCCTCCTATCTTGTAGTAACCTGAATGAGCGGCGAACATAACTGGTGGTTCGGAAATTTTAAAGTTTCTCCACGCATTTATAATAGATAAGCCTATGCTTCATGACCACTTAAAAGATAAATATATAAATAAGCTAAAAGAAAACTCATTATTGATAAAGAAAAACAAGCATTGCCAGTAGTTATCAAAAAAGTGTACATTCTGTTTGGTTAGCTCGACGTTGTAATCAGTCAACCTTACGAAATTAAAAAGGGCAGATTTACAAGTCTGCTTTCTTGATTAGCAACAGTGCTCGATCTTAATGAAATACGAGTGAATTTGAATTGACTTTTAAAAAAATGTATTTTTTATTTAAAAAAAAAATTAACAAATAAAAATTATTTTATATTTAGATAGATTTTTTTAAAAAAATAAGTATTAAAAATGTCTTTATTTTTTTTTTAAAAAATGTTATTAATTTTTAGAAAAAATAAATAATTTATTTTTTTTAATAAAAGTATCTTTTTTAAAGATATATCCAAATAGAGTTTAAATTGAATAAAAGTACTTTAATTTTTAAAAATATACTTTTTTTCACTAAAAAAACAATACAAACTAACACTATATTAGCTACCCCTTCTTTACATTTTAAAATTATTTCATGTTTCAATATCATGATATTAATCCAATAGTATTCATAATTTAAAAATGATAATTCAATGATTATTAAATTACATGTGTTTTTTTAATAGTAAAATGAACAAAAAAAAAAGAAAAAAACAAAAACAAAAACACAAAAAAAAAAAAACTAAAAGATCGTTTTGTAAAATCGTTTGCAAGAAATTTGGAGGAGCTGTCCAAATCATCTCATTCACACCAAGCAAAGCTCCCTGTTTATATTAGTCAAATAGTCTGTTATTTAGTTAGCCATATGATCTGTAAGCTCAAAAGGAAGGTCAAGTTTCATCAAAATTTTAAGGTTTAATTATTCTGTTAGTTCCTATAATTTCGTGAAATTTTCAATTAGGTCTCTATACTTTTTTTTTTTTTAATTGGATCCTTGCACTAATTTTTTTTCAATTAAGTCCCTCTTAGTAGTAATTAGCTTAATTTTATAAGGACCCAACTAAAAAAAAAAAGAATTGGTATAGGGACCTAAATAAAAGGAAAAAAAAGTGTAGGGACCCAATTAAAAAAAAATTTTGGTGCAAGAACTCAATTAAAAGGAAAAAAAGTATAGGGACCTAATTGAAAATTTCGCGAAACTATAAGGACCAATAGAGTAATTAAACCAAATTTTAACTCAACGATATGATCTATCAATTCTTTCTCAGCATGATCTCCAAGAGCTCTCTAGTCAGATATAATGGAATACACTTCCGACGAGAATGTCTCACAAACAAAGAACTTGCAGCCTAAATCATAAGTCACACAAAAGCCATGCCATACACCTCTAGAATTCTACACCAATGTTTGACCCCTGGTCACTATCCCAAACCCCTTATCACCCACTCTCTACCACTATTCCTTATCACAAATCCATACCCAGCTTTACCCATCTCCGGGCAACTCCTAAAGATGTAGCCCAAAATTCTCAGTGACAGGGAAGAAAATGCTCAGCCACCCGAATATCTTCCACCAATAGCCGAGCCCGTAAAGCTACTTCTGCTGCAAAACTATTTCTGAAATTAAAAATATGCTTATTACGGTCTAACCAAACTGCTCAAAGAGTCACCACAAAGTCACAGTGGTCACTAAGATTGCAACCTGCTTGAACCCATTTTGAGAAGTTATGAGACTAGAAGTAATGAAACTTAGTGAACCCCAGTAACAGCCAAATATGATTAGCAAAAACACAATCTCAAAGGCAATGACTAATGGATTCTGGAGGAGAGTGGCACCACTGGCACATTTCTGAAGTCGCCATACCTCAGTGAAAATAGAAAGAGAAAGATCGCCAAAATCATCTGAGAATCTAGGAAAACGGAAAGAAAGAGATTGCCAAAATGGGAAGGACGCAATCTTAGAATGATACGACAGGCACCCCAAGAAAGCTTGGAGGCTGATCCCACCTAATACTAAACGTAATCACAGAAAAAGACGCACCGAAAAAGTCAAAATTAGCACTGAAAAAGGATTTTGAGAGTCCTAGCTGTAAAGAACCAAGCATGAACCTCTTCTTTTCCAACAGCAATTACGTTCTCCCGCGATGATTGCCAGCACGGCACCTCGGCGGAACACACCCCTTTGTCATCTCAGCAAGGGCCGGGACAGAACTGGTGAAATGAATATTGGTTGACATCGGAGCTGACTCTAACATCCTCTTCAAAGGAGCCATCGATAAGCTAGGCGTTTGAAATGAAAATCTGCAAAGCCATCGCAATAAGGTGACTGGACTCGGGGCAACTTCCTCAAACCGGACGGTTCCATAGTGTTACCAGTAACCATCAAAACCGAAACCCAGAGGAAAACCATGCTCTTCGAATTCGTGGTCTTCAAAGATTCTACCGCCTACAACATTGTCATAGGGAGGAAGAAGATTAATGACCTGTCCGCTGTCATATTCACCAAGTTTCTCATCATGAAGTTCCAAGCTAACAACGGCACCATCGACACCATACACGATGACTGTAAAGTCGCGGTAGAGTGAGACAACACCAGTCTAGCTCTCTGGAAATGAACCCGAGAGGCGGCAAGGATCTTCTTAGCCGACTTTGACGCACGACAAGATGACCAGCCAAGACCAAAATCGAAAGGAGACATGGAAAAGTTATAGATAGGATAGACCAAGGAGGAATTCACATTCATCAATAAAAACTTACCCTTTAGCCTAAAGGGTGAACTCGTGGAGCTCCTAAGGTAAAACAGAGTCCTATTCGCCTTCACCCCAGCCGATATTCCAGGGATAGACCCGAAATTAATGTCCCATTGACTATCCGTAGACCTCAAGGCCAAGATAGTAGCACAAAGAAGAAGAAAGATGTCTACAGACTGAGCATCCGAGGTCAGAAAGCAAGTCAAGAGCCTACTCAAAGCAGGCTACGTCCGAGAACTTCCTTATATGCCTGAATGGTCAACATTGTTCTAGTAAAAAAAGCAAACGACAAATGGCGAATGTCCGTTGACTACATGGACTTGAACAAATCTTGTCCAAAAGACGCCTTCCCTCTGCCAAACATTGATGGACTAGTAGACACTACCTCGGGACACCAGTACCTCTACTTCAGGGACACATACTCTGGGTAGATACCAATGCACTGACTTGACGAAGAGAAAACAACTTTTGTGACCCTTGAAGGCACGTACTACTATACATTCATGCCCTTGGATTGAAAAATGCCAGGGCCACCTACCAACAGCTCGTCACTAAGATTTTTAAAGATCTCTCGGGAACCAAACTGGAGGTCTACATCAACGGCATATTAGCCAAAACACAAGCCGGTGGGGAACTTATTGACGACCTAAAGCTCATACTGGGTACACAAAGGAAACACCAAGTGTTCTCAATCCGACTAAGTGCGCCTTTGGGATAGAGACCGGGACATTCCTGGGCTTTATGATTACAAAATAAGGAGTCAAGGCAAACCCAGAAAAGTGTAAGGCTATCCTTGAGATGAGCAGTCTCGCAAACCTTAAAGAAGTTTAAAGACTAACAGAGTTGCCGTCCTTTCTCGCTTCCTCGGAGCCTTAGCCCAAAAAGCCATCCCTTTTTTCAAACTTATGAAAAAGGGCATAAGCTTCAAATGGGAACCTGAATGTGAAGAGGCCTTCCAACACTTCAAAAAAGTACTAGCGGAGCCCCCATACTCTCAAAACCAAGAACGGGAGAAACACTTTACCTCTACCTAGCCATAACGGACGAAGCGCTAGTTGCAACGCTCATTTGAGAAGATGAGCAAAGGATGCAGAGTCTCGTATACTTCATAAGTAAAGTCTTCCAAAATGCTGAGACACGATACTCCAAACTCAAAAAAATTTCCTTTGCACTACTCACAGCATCCTGACGCCTTCGACAATGCTTTTAAGGCCACCCCATCACAGTCCGGATGGATTATACCGTGACGTAAGTGCTATAGAAACCAGACCTCGCAGGAGGGATGGTCACTGCGTCGGTTGAGCTATCACAATACGAGATTAAGTTTGAACCCAGGAAAGTGATAAATTCCAGGCCATGGCCAACTTCATAGCCAAAATGACCCCGGGGAGTGAACCCACAGAAATATGGAAGCTCCACATTGATGACTCTTCAAACACCAACTCGGGAAAGCAGGAATAATACTAGAAAATGAAAACGGGATTGCAATCAAATAATCCATTCGATACGAGTTCCCGATCTCAAATAACCAAGTCGAATACGAAGCCTGTTTAGCCGGACTGGCACTGGCCAAAAAGGTCGGTGCAAAAATGCTGGAAGTCTACAACGACTCCCATGTCGTCAACTCCCAAATAAATGGGGACTACCAAACACGGGAACCCTTATTACAACAGTACTTATCCAAAGTTAAGGAGTTAACATATGAGTTCCACGAAGTGACCATCCAACATATTTTCAAGAGAATAGAACGCAAGAGCTGACCTCCTTTACAAACTTGCAAGTACCAAGTCGGTCCTGGCATGTAACAGCCCAAACCACCTGCTAGCACGATATTGTCCGATTTGGCACACAAGGCCTCACGGTTTTGCCTTTGACGATAGGGATGATAGCCGAAGCCCTCCACACTCACTCGTCAAAATGCGTTATGATAGGGAGAGGTATCCACACCCTTATAAGGCATGCTTTATTCCCCTTCCCAACCGATAGCATGATATTGTTCGCTTTGGCACACAAGGCCTCACGGTTTTGCCTTTGACGATACGGATGATAGCCGAAGCCCCCCACACTCACTCGTCAAAACGCGTCAAGCTAAGGAGAGGTATCCACACCCTTATAAGGCATGCTTCATTCCCCTCCCTAATTGATGTGGGACCATACAATCCACCCCCTAAGGGAGCCCAGCGCCCTCGCTGGCACATTGATCCGAGCTCCGTCTTTGATACCATTTGTAACAGTCCAGACCACCCGCTAGTACGATATTGTTCGCTTTGGCACACAAGGCCCCACAGTTTTGCCTTTGACGATAGGGATGATAGCCGAAGCCCCCCACACTCACTCGTCAAAACGCATCATGCTAGGGAGAGGTATCCACACCCTTATAAGGCATGATTCGTTCCCCTCCCCAACCGATGTGGGACCTTACATGGCACATAGATCACTCATCAAAGAAGTCGTCAGAACAGCAACAGTCATGACCATGACCACGACAAACCTCACCGTATTAGACCAGCACTCTTGGACCTTCCCAATCCTCCAATACCACACCGACGAAAGCCTACCCAAGGATCTGAAGGACGTGAAGCATGTAAAGCGAGAAGCCCCTAAATACACCACAATAACCAGACAACTATACAAATGAAGACTATCACAACCCCTCCTCAAATGTATAGAACTCAGTGAAACGAAATACATACTTTGTGAAATTCAAAAAGGATGCTATAGCCATCACGTTGGGGAAAAGACCCTAACCCAAAAGGTTATTCGAGCCGGATACTTCTGGCCTACTTTCATCAGAGATTCCCACCAACTAGTCAGAAGTTGTCCAAAATGGCAAGCCAACGTCAACCTCCACCAAGCAGCTCTATACCAGCTCAGCATAATAATGGCAGATTGGTGATGAATGGATTTTTTGATGGTATAGAATTTCACAAATGAATTCTCGTTGCAAGTATAGTTTCTAAACCAATCAATAATCCTTTCATACAAAAAGTTGTTTGTCACTAAAACAAACCCCTAAATTTGTAAATCAAAGTATTGAAACCTCGGGTCGTTCTCCCTAGGAGTTACAATAAAGTGTCTTGTTATTGGTTGTAAGTTATTTTGGGGTTTTGATATGAAGCATGAAAGATAAATGGCAAGAAAGTAAACTAAGGCCTAAAAAGGTCTTGGCAAGGGTTGGTAGTCAAGGATCTCTATCCTAATCACTAACCACAATATGAGAATTGGCAAGGATTAATCTCATTAAATCATCCTCTAACTAGTAGTAAAGGAAAGTCAAATGAGCTATATCAATCCTAGTCCATAAGTCCTAACTCTCCACTAATTCAATTAGTGAGAACTAGAGTCAATGGCTCCCAATCATCAATCACTTGGACATTAGTAACTCAAGAGATCCTAAGTTACCTTTCCAAGCCAAGAGTATAAAATCCTACTCTAAAATCCAACCAAGCATTTCATCAAACACTTGGAAGGCATAAAAGGAAAACATAGTAAATCAACAACAAGAACAAAATCTAACAACAATTATTGGAAGGAATTAACAACACAAATCAAAAGGAACACAATTATTATGATTTACCTTGAATTGAATTGAAAGAGAAAGGAAGGAACAAAAGTAGATCTACAACAAAACACAAGAACAACATAAAGGAAATTTCAACAAAAGAATGGAAGAAGAATGAATGTAACAACAAAGAATTGAAAGGCAGAAGTAGAAGAAAGCAAAGATTAAAACCTAGATCTAGGAACTAATCATAATCCTAATCCTAGAGAGAAGTGAGAGCTTCTCTCTCTAGAAACTACTTCTAACTACTAAACTATGACTAATGGTAACTAACATAATGGTAAAAGTATGAAAAGTATGTTGATTCCCCTTCAATCCTTGGATTAAATAGCATCAGAAATGAGTTGGATTGGGCCCACAAGGCTTCTAAAATCGCTGGCCACATTTTGCTTTAAGTGAACCAGGTGGCAGCAACGGCGCGTGCGCGTACTATGCACGTGCGCGCCACCATACGTGTAGCAACTATGACAAATCTTATATCGTTTCTAAACCTTAAATCACTTAACAAACATATCAAGGCATCTAATAGAATCAAGGAGAATTAGATTTAGCTATTTTAAGTCCTAAAAAGCATGTTTTCACTCTTAAGCACAATTAAAGGAGAAGTTATAAAACCATGTTATTTCAATGGATAAATGTGGGTAAAAGGCTATAAAATCCCCTAAAATCAATACAAGATAAACCCTACAAATGGGATTTATCAACCTCCCCACACTTAAACCAAGCATGTCCTCATGCTTAAGCCAAGAGAGAAACAAAGGGTATCGACATTTATTCAATGTAAATAAACTATATGCAACCTAAACTATATGCAATTATCTAAATGGATGCACTAAATGCAAAATGGTTTTACCTACTTGGTTAAAATTAAATCAATCCTCCAAGTCATACATGCACAAGTAGGGCCAAGATCATATAACGATTCATGAATCCTACCAATTCGAATATCAAAATGAAGTTCAAGTAGACTTGCAAGAAGAAAGCTTATGAAAGCCGGGAATCACGAAATTGAGCATCGAACCCTCACCGGAAGTGTTTGCACTCTAGTCGCTCAAGTGTGTCGGGTCGATTCTCTCAATTCTCTCCTAATCATGCTTTCCAAGATTTGTTTTTCCTCTAACAATCAACAATTATTCGATGCATGCATACATGTATCATGAGGTCTTTTCTTTAGGTTGTAATGGGGTTAGGGTTAAGGTAGGGTCATATATGGCCAGTGGACTAGGATTTGAATCTTTGATTAGCTTAAACTTTCCCACCTAACCTATATAATGACCTATACAATTAAGTTCTAACCTAACTACCAATTTTTCGCTTTTTCACATACTCATGCATTTTCTTTTCATTTCACAATACTTATGCATTGATTTTATTGAGCCATACTTTGCTTTAGGGCATTTTGTCCCCTTTTTATTCTTTCTTTTTCTATATTTTTTTTCATATTATTTTTTTTCTTTTTTTCTTTTCTTTTTTTTCTTTTGTTTTTCTCATTTTTTTTTCTTTTCTTTCTATATACAAAAGCATCAATGCATAAAGTTTTACATTTGATCAATACATGAGTATGTACCCAATTCCCAATATTTACACTAATAATACAAAACTACCCTTTTATTCACCCAATGTCCCAAGGTTCCCACACTTGAATGATACTCACATACACTAGCCTAAGCTAATCAAAGATCCAAATAAGGACTTTTATTGTTTTTCGCTTTAAGGCTTGTAATGAGCTAAATTAAGAACAAAGTGGGTTAATCGTTGGCTCAAATTTGGCTAACAAAGGAAGATAAAAGGTAAGGCCATTTGGGTAAGTGAACTAATGGAATGATGGCCTCAATCATATAAATGCATGAATACACAAAATAATGGACATAAAGAATCAAACAAATCAACAATTACAATCATAGGAAGAGAACAATTACACACAAGAAGGAAAATAAGTGGTTATAAGATGTAACCATATCATTAGGCTCAAATCTCGCAAGCTTGTGTTCTTAGCTCAAAAAACCATGTTCCAAAATACATTCTTTCAAGCAAGTTCAACAAATTTTCTTTTTCAAATTGGTAGGTTACCCTAAAACGGTTTCTTGGGAAAGAAATCATCATCCTAACCAAGTAGTCCTAATAAAAAGAAGTGGTAAAAATATGTACAAATTCTAACTAACATGCAACCTATCATACAATGCAATAGCTAATCTAACAAAGAAAATAAAAATTTGGTGTTGAAAAGGAAATTGTTACCCATGGAGATCGGTCGGACGACCTCCCCACACTTGAAGATTGCACCGTCCTCGGTGCATGCAAAGAAGAGCAATGTGGACGGGTTGCTATAATTGATGAGCTCCGTCAAAAGATTGTGCGGATGACTTGTTTGTTGCCCCATGTAAAGCTAGTCATTTCTCCCTTCTTGGTGGCCAACCTAAAATGGGAGGAAAGAAGAATGACAATTAGGCCTACCACAAAGATATCAAAACAAGCAGAACGTAGGCCGGGGCTAATGCCAAATAAGAGTAAGGTTCCCACTACATGTTAGCTACGCATGTAAGGGAAAAAAACAATATAAGCTAATGGCATATCAATGATACTTGATGCAAGAGTAAAGTTAAAGCATGAAAAACATATGGCACATCAAGTTCACATAAGAAGAAGTGGGTCATGAAAGACAATATGAGGTCATATCAATGCACAAAGACATAAGAGTCATACAAGATGAAGCATTGATTTAAAAGTATCATCACCCAACAATATCAAACAAGTCAAGAGGCACCAAAATAATGCAAGAAATTCTCAACAATTGAGTGTAAGAATCCAACACCATTATTGAAATGACACTTAGAAAAAAACTGAAAACATGCTATAGAAACAAAATGAAAATGGAAAGAGTAGAAGTATGCGAATGTAATGAACAAAAGAAAATGGAAGATGAGAAAAAAAACTCTTTTTTTTTACCGACGCGTGCGCGTCATGCACGTTTACGCGTCAATGGGCAAATTGGTTGAAGGGCGCGTACGCGCCAGGTGCGCGTACGCGTGCGTCGAGTTAGGCCGGAGGCATAGTGTCGGCCCAAGTCTGGCACAACTCTCGGGTAAAAGAACCGGGGGTGCAGATTGTGCAATCGACGCGCGCGCGCACAGCGTGCGTGTGCGTGCATTGCGAATTTAAGATCATGTGCGCGTACGCGCCAGGTGCGCGCACACGTGCATAGACTTGTGCCTTAGGCCCAATGTTCGCACAGCGCAGGCCTAACTCTCGGGTTTTTGGCTGGGGTAGAATTTTTGCATCCACGCGTACGCGTACAGTGCACGTCCGCGTGGGTGGTCGAAAAATGCTCAGGTGCGCGTACGCGTCATGTGCGTAAACGCATGGATGGTGTTCTGTTTTTCAAAAATTTTTGCTATGTTTTTGCACCAATCCAAACATTCCAAACCTCCAAGCTACTACCAAAACACCCTAAAACCTTATTTAACATGTTAAAATACTAATTAAACTCAACTAACTAATCTAAACATGAAATTAAACTAGTTCTGCCAATATGTACAAAAGAGAAAATGAAAGGATTTTACCATGGTGGGGTGTCTCCCACCTAGCACTTTTGTTTATTGTCCTTAAGTTGGACTTATGGGGAGCTCCTCATCAAGGTGGCTTATGCTTGTACTCATCTTGGAACTCCCACCAATGCTTGGTTCTCCATTGTGCCCCAAGATTTCTCATGGATAGAGCCAAGTGTTGATGGAGTTCTTCACAAGCTTGGGGCTCCCAAAGTTGGTCCTCTTCTTGTGATTCGGGATCCCACACCTTGTTTTCACACCCGTCTTGAAGTTGATTATCATTATTAGTCCATCCGGGTGGTAAGTAAAGTGAATTCTCTATATAGTGGCGAACAATCCTCCTAGACCCATCTATTTGAGCACTATTCCAATCTTTATATCTCATGTTTGATGCATCAACCATGATGAGTCTTGATTTGCAACGCCCACCACAAAACCTTTTCCGCTTACGCTTCATCCCACAAACTTCCCTAAGTTGGCCGTCCGTTTCAAGCAAACCATATTCAAGTGGAATAATAAAGCTAATAGAAATGAATTTCACCCACTCAAATAAAGGTGTAGATGGCAACCTAGGCAAGGATGCTTCCAAAGGTCTTGACAAAGCATAACCTACCCCCGTTCTTCTATTTCTAAGGACTTCCATCTCTTCATAAGATTTCTCTATTTCAATCCTTTGTTCATTAATACTATCTAAGCCTTTTCCCTTAATCAAACTATAATTGGGAGGGTGAAAGAAGTTTACCTCCACAACATTTTCAAATACACCGGGAGAAGGTTCTTCAAGTTCAAAGGATTCTCCACCACTAGGACTTGATACTTGCTCTTCATATGCCATGGGAATTCAATTCTTGCTCTATCCCATCCAAGTCTCCATATGGAATATGCCTTGGAAGGTGTGCACTTTCCTCCCTAGCATCAATTTCAATCATCTTGGAGGGATTTTCTTCAACTCTATATTCCCATGGAGACTCCGCATCTCCTAAGTCTTCTACCACTTCTTCCTTGTCTTCAACAATTAAAGCTTCCTCCAATTGTTCCATTACAAAGCAACTTCCTTCATTTCCCACCGGAGTTTCCAATCTCTCCTTCATGCTATATTCTTCATTTGATTCTCCACATGTAGCCATGGGAGTTCCTTGAGTGTTCAAGCATTGGGAGGCTAATTGATTCGTTACCGCATCCAAGGCGGCCATAAAATTTTGCACATCCCTTTTTCATCTCTTCTTGCCCTTGAACAAGAACACCAAGGGTTTCATCCATTAGAGATTGGGGTGGGTGGAAGGATTCATTAAATTGGGGGGAGGGTTCATAGTAGGAAGGTGGTTCTTCTTGGTAGAGTTGTGGTGGTTCTATGTTTTCCACTCTTTCCACTTGTTGCACAACACACTCCATGGTTGCTTGAAATTGATCCAATGCTTCCTTGAGATGATCCCTTAACTCTTGTTCCTCTTGGATAATATGATTAGGATCATGTGGCTCTTGGATTAATGGATATGAGTATTCTTCCATGGGAGGTTGTGGTGGAAGGTAGAATTCATCTTGTGGTTGAAAATTTTCGTATATTGGAGGTGGTGCATCTTGGTAATAATATGGAGGGGGTGGCTCTTGAAAATGTTGATGTTGGGGTGGTGGTAGCTCTATGTGTGGTTCATATGGCTCATATGGTTGTTGGTAGGATGGATATGGATTAGGGTCATATGGAGGTGTTTGTTGAAAATAGGCTTGTGAGTGTGGTTGAGGTTCATGTTGAGGATATGACTCATAGGCATATGGTGGTGGTTCTTGAAAGTCACAAGGTGATTCACCATAGCCATTTGATTGGTATGCATCATAGAATGGCTCTTCTTCATAGTGCATTGGTGGAGGTTGTTGCCATGAAGATTGATCATATGCATATGGTTCTTCCCACCTTTGGTTGTCCCATCCTTGATGCATGTTGTCATTGAAATTCACATCTCCTACAACATAGTTGTAATCATACTCAAAGCCAAAATGAGAATTCATGATAAAAAGAGAAACTAAGATTCAAAAGCTAATAGAAATTGAGAGAAACAAAATTCTACAACTAGCAAATAAAGCAAAAGGAAATATATTCACAATATTCACATATGTACAATAACCAATGACACAACACCATTGCAATTTCCCGGCAACGGCGCCATTTTGATGAATGAATTTTTTGATGGTATAGAATTTCACAAATGAATTCTCGTTGCAAGTATAGTTTCTAAACCAATCAATAATCTTTTCATACAAAAAGTTGTTTGTCACTAAAACAAACCCCTAAATTTATAAACCGAAGTATTGAAACCTCGGGTTGTTCTCCCTAGGAATTACAATAAAGTGTCTTGTTATTGGTTGTAAGTTATTTTGGGATTTTGATATGAAGCATGAAAGATAAATGGCAAGAAAGTAAACTAAGGCCTAAAAAGGTCTTGGCAAGGGTTGGTAGTCAAGGATCTCTATCCTAATCACTAACCACAATATGAGAATTGGCAAGGATTAATCTCATTAAATCATCCTCTAACTAGTAGTAAAGGAAAGTCAAATGAGCTATATCAATCCTAGTCCATAAGTCCTAACTCTCCACTAATTCAATTAGTGAGAACTAGAGTCAATGGTTCCCAATCATCAATCACTTGGACATTAGTAACTCAAGAGATCCTAAGTTACCTTTCCAAGCCAAGAATATAAAATCCTACTCTAAAATCCAACCAAGCATTTCATCAAACACTTGGAAGGCATAAAAGGAAAACATAGTAAATCAACAACAAGAACAAAATCTAACAACAATTATTGGAAGGAATTAACAACACAAATCAAAAGGAACACAATTATTATGATTTACCTTGAATTGAATTGAAAGAGAAAGGAAGGAACAAAAGTAGATCTACAACAAAACACAAGAACAACATAAAGGAAATTTCAACAAAAGAATGGAAGAAGAATGAATGTAACAACAAAGAATTGAAAGGCAGAAGTAGAAGAAAGCAAAGATTAAAACCTAGATCTAAGAACTAATCCTAATCCTAATCCTAGAGAGAAGTGAGAGCTTCTCTCTCTAGAAACTACTTCTAACTACTAAACTATGACTAATGGTAACTAACATAATGGTAAAAGTATGAAAAGTATGTTGATTCCCCTTCAATCCTTGGATTAAATAGCATCAGAAATGAGTTGGATTGGGCCCACAAGGCTTCTAAAATTGCTGGCCACGTTTTGCTTTAAGTGAACCAGGTGGCAGCAACGGCGCGTGCGCATACTATGCGCGTGCGCGCCACCATACGTGTAGCAACTATGACAAATCTTATATCGTTTTGAAGCCCCGGATGTTAGCTTTCTAACCCAACTAGAACCGCATCATTTGGACCTCTGCAGCTCAAGTTATGGTCGTTTAAGTGCGAAGAGGTTGGCTTGACAGCTTTCCGATTCTTTCATTTCTTCATGAGTTCTCCAACTTTTCATGCTTCTTTCTTCATTCCCTTGATCCAATCTTTGCCTCCTAAACCTTAAATCACTTAACAAACATATCAAGGCATCTAATAGAATCAAGGAGAATTAGATTTAGCTATTTTAAGTCCTAAAAAGCATGTTTTCACTCTTAAGCACAATTAAAGGAGAAGTTATAAAACCATGCTATTTCAATGGATAAATGTGGGTAAAAGGCTATAGAATCCCCTAAAATCAATACAAGATAAACCCTACAAATGGGATTTATCAATTGGCCCTTCGGAACCTAGGGAATCGACCTCGTAGGACCTTTCCCACAGCTCCTGGGCAACTCCGATATCTTATAGTCACCATCGACTATTACACAAAATAGACCGAAACCTAGGCATTAGACACCATCACGGCCACCCAATGCCGGAAGTTCTCTGAAGGCAAGTCATAACCTGCTTTGGAATTCTCAAGATTGTAATCTCAAACAATAGGACCCAATTTACGGACAAATGATTTAAAGAGTTCTTGAAAGGACTCAGCATCTCCCGACGGTTCAGTTTGACAGAACATCCGCAAACCAACGGCCAAGTAGAATCGGCCAATAAGATCATCGGGAAAGGTCTCAAGAAATGACTAGACAAGGCCAAAGGTCTATGGGCTGACGAACTTGGATCCATTCTCTGGTCATACCGAACGTTCCCTTAAATCTCAACCAGAGAAACCCCCTTTTAGATTAACGTACGGCTTTGAAGCCATCATTTTGGTATAGGTCGGGGATCCTAGCCCACGGAAGACCGTGGGCGGAGACGACAAGAGCGTTGAGAGGGACCTCACAGACGAAGTCAAAAGCATAGAACACCTGTGGAAACTCACCCTAAAACAAAGGGTAAGCCTAAGGTATAATCGCGGCGTAGTGATGCGAGACTTCAGACCAAGAGACCTCGTCTTACAATGCAACGACATTGGCTCCCCACCCTGGGGGAAGGAAAGCTCACACCTAACTGAGAGGGGCCATACTGAGTAAAAATCGTAATCGGAAAAGGAGTTTATAAGCTCGAACAGCTAAATGGACCGAGTTATCGAAATCATGGAATGCCACGAACATACGACAATACTACACATAAGCCAAGATGGTACCTCGAGAAAATTAAAGTCATGCTCTGGTTTTTTTCCTCTTTTTTTTTTTCTTTTCTTTTCCATTAGCTTTTTCCTTTTTCATTTATCGCTACCTTTGTTTTCCTTGTCGGACACTCTTTCTTTTTCCAACGAGAGGTTTTAACGAGGCCCAAGCCTTAATAAAATCATGCTTACATTTTCTTTTTAAAACTATTTTTTCACGTTCTCGCTGAACCAACGGCATAAGTAAACGGCTACCCCCAAGGTCCAATCATCCCTGAGACCAGCACACGTATATCCAAGAAACAAGAAAATAAACACAAGTATCGAAAATGGCTCACCAAAAAGGCCTACTATTTATGCATAAGTAAACTAAGCCCACCAAGAGGCCATCTAAAACATTGTTCAACAAGTTGAAAAAATGGCTTACAAAGACAGAAAAATTAAAATTGTTTCAATAAAAAAAGAGTATAACACCAAAGACATTGCCAATAAACTTGTCAAATAAAATATAAAATCAGACACAGGCTACTCCAAACTACGATTTGGCCATCCTTTACAGTCTGGAAAGCTCCCATTACAAACACATCCACACTCGGGGCCAGAACCAAGACTTGCGCCTTCAATGCATCCTCGGTAGCCTTGAGGGTCACTCGAGCATTAGCCAAAAGGCTGGCATTTCGCTTCTTCAAAGTTTCCACCTCAGCCTTCGCTACCTTTGCCTTTGAACGGGTAGAACAGTCGCGGCCTCAACGTCGGCAGCCAGCTTCTGGGCCCTAGCGACCTAGATCGACAGCTCGGTCTCTCGCTTTAACAACCTCACTATCTTAGCGCCAACGTCCTCGGCATCCTTGGCTGCCTTTGCCCAAGCGACCTCAGCTGCCTCCAGCTGCCCTTTCAGAACGATCATATTCGCTTGAGCCTGCCAAAATTTCCCATCCAAACGGAAGGTTTATGAAAGCGCTGACTCAGCTTTTTGGATAATAGCTGCAGATCAAAGAAGGGCACGGTAGACAGACTTGGTGATGAGCGGATAATTTATACGCTTTTTGGCATTATTTTTAGTATGTTTTTAGTATGTTTTAGTTAGTTTTTATTATATTTTTATTAGTTTTTAGTTAAAATTCACTTTTCTGGACTTTACTATGAGTTTGTGTGTTTTTCTGTGATTTCAGGTATTTTCTGGCTGAAATTGAGGGACCTGAGCAAAAATCTGATTCAGAGACTGAAAAGGACTGCAGATGCTGTTGGATTCTGACCTCCCTGCACTCGAAGTGGATTTTCTGGAGCTACAGAAGCCCAATTGGCGCGCTCTCAATGGCGTTAGAAAGTAGACATCCTGGGCTTTCCATCAATGTTTAATAGTCCATACTTTGCCCAAGATTTGATGGCCCAAACCGGCGTTCCAAATCAGCTCAAAACTGCCCGGCGTTAAACGCCGGAACTGGCACAAGAATGGGAGTTAAACGCCCAAACTGGCACAAAAGCTGGCGTTTAACTCCAAGAGAAGTCTCTACACGAAAATGCTTCAATGCTCAGCCCAAGCACACACCAAGTGGGCCCGGAAGTGGATTTTTATGTCATTTACTCATCTTTGTAAACACTAGGCTACTAGTTCTCTATATATAGGACCTTTTGCTATTGTATTTTCATCTGGAGATCTTTGAATCTTTGATCACTGGGGGCTGGCCTCACGGCCATGCCTAGACCTTGTTCTTATGTATTTTCAATGGTGGAGTTTCTACACACCATAGATTAAGGTGTGGAGCTCTGCTGTACCTCGAGTATTAATGCAATTACTATTGTTCTTCTATTCAATTCAGCTTGTTCTTATTCCAAGATATTCATTCGCACTCAAGAACTTGATGAATGTGATGATTATGTGATGCTCATCATCATTCTCACTTATGAACGCGTGCCTGACAACCACTCCCGTTCTACAAGCAAACAAGGCTTGAATGTTTATCTATTGGGTTCTTTAACCGGAATCTTCGTGGTATAAGCTAGAATTGATGGCGGCATTCAAGAGAATCCGGAAGGTCTAAACCTTGTCTGTGGTATTCTGAGTAGGATTCAATGATTGAATGACTATGACGAGCTTCAAACTCGCGATTGTGGGGCGTTAGTGACAGACGCAAAAGAATCACTGGATTATATTCCGACATGATCGAGAACCGACAGCTAGATAGCCGTGCCGTGACAGGGTGCGTTAAACATTTCCACTGAGAGGACGGGACTGTAGCCATTGACAACGGTGATGCCCAAGATACAGCTTGCCATGGAAAGGAGTAAGAAGGATTGGATGAAGACAGTAGGAAAGCAGAGAGACGGAAGGGACAAAGCATCTCCATTCGCTTATCTGAAGTTCTCACCAATGAATTACATAAGTATCTCTATCTTTATTCTATGTTTTATTCATATATCATCCATAACCATTTGAGTCTGCCTGACTGAGATTTACAAGATGACCATAGCTTGCTTCATACCAACAATCTTCGTGGGATCGACCCTTACTCGCGTAAGGTTTATTACTTGGACGACCCAGTGCACTTGCTGGTTAGTTGTGCGAAGTTGTGTTTATGCCATGGTATTGAGCACCAAGTCTTTGGGGCCATTACTAGGGATTATTTGAGTTGTGAAAAGTAGTGATCACAATTTCGTGCACCAAGTTTTTGGCGCTGTTGCCGGGGATTGTTTCGAGTATGGACAACTGACGGTTCATCCTGTTGCTTAGATTAGGTATTTTTCAGAGTTCTTAAGAATGAATTCTAGTGTTTCAAGGTGATGATCTTATCATCACCAAAGCTGATTGATTCTCATCAATTTAGCTCTTGAATGCAATGTCCTGCTGAAGTTTGGCTATCCATGTCTAATTCCTTTAGACTGAAACTTTAGACTAACATTGCATGATTCCTGGAATTCTCATTAAGAATTTTGATACCTTTATTTTCTTTTCCACTTAATTTTTGAAAAAATAAAAAAATTACAAAATCATAAAAACCAAAAATATTTTATGTTTCTTGTTGAGTCTAGTGTCTCATTTTAAGTTTGGTGTCTTGCATGCATTGTTTATTTGATCTTGGTTCTGTTTTCAAGTCAATAATACAGGGAAATGAAGATTCAGTACATGCAGCAGAAGAATTATATAGAAAAAGCTGGGCGTTCAAAACGCCCAGTGAAGAAGGAAAAACTGGCGTTTAAACGCCAGCCAGGGTGCCTGGCTGGGCGTTTAACGCCCAAAAGGGTAGCATTTTGGGCGTTAAACGCCAGAATGGATATCATTCTGGGCGTTTAACGCCAGGATGGCACAAGAGGGAAGATTTTGTTTTTAATGCAATTTTTTTTTAAGTTTTCAAAGTTTTTTCAAAATCAAATCTTTTTCAAATCATATCTTTTCAATCAAATCTTTTTCAAAACCAATTTCTTTCCATTTTCAAAGATACTTGCTAACAATTAATGATTTGATTGAACATTTCAAGTATGTTGCCTTTTCTGTTGAGAAAGGTTTAATGTTTGAATCATATCTTTTCTTGTTAGCCAAGTCATTAATTTTTTTTAAAATCAAATCTTTTTAAATTGTTTTTCAAATCATATCTTCTCAATCACATCTTTTTAAAACCATAACTTTTAAATCACATCTTTTTCAAAAAAGTTTTCAATCATATCTTCTTCAAAATCTTTTTCAAAATGTTTTTAAAATCTTTTACTTAATTTTCGAAAAATCTCTTCCCCTCTTCTCACATCCTTCTATTTATGGAGTACCACTCCTCCTCAATGCACAATTCGAACTCTATCTCACTAAGTTCGAATTCTTCTACCTCTTCTTTCTATTTTTCTGTTCCTCTGACACCTCAAGGAATCTCTATACTGTGACATAGAGGATTCCACATTTTCTTGTTCTCTTCTCTTTCATATGAGCAGGAGCAAGGACAAAAGCATTCTTGTTGAGGCTGACCCTGAACCTGAAAGGACCTTGAAGCAAAAGCTAAGAGAAGCTAAGGCACAACTCTCTGTAGAGGACCTAACAGAAATCTTCAAAGAAGAAGAACCCATGGCAGCCGAAAACAACAACAATGCCAACAATGCAAGGAAGGTGCTGGGTGACTTTACTGCACCTACTCCCGACTTCTATGGGAGAAGCATCTCTATCCCTGCCATTGGAGCAAACAACTTTGAGCTTAAGCCTCAATTAGTTTCTCTAATGCAACAGAATTGCAAGTTCCATGGACTTCCATTGGAAGATCCTCATCAGTTTTTAGCTGAGTTCTTGCAAATCTGTGACACTGTCAAGACTAATGGGGTTGACTGGTGGATGAAATTGTGATTCCTTTGTTATTGTATTTTGTAAAATTCATTGCTTTTTCAACTATGTGTGGACACAACTCCGTTCAACTTAACCAGCAAGTGTACTGGGTCATCCAAGTAATACCTTACGTGAGTAAGGGTCGATCCCACAGAGATTGTTGGTATGAAGCAAGCTATGGTCACCTTGTAAATCTCAGTTAGGCAGATTAAATTGGTTTTGGGTTTCGAAAATTAATAAATAAATAGAGAATAAAAAGGGATAGAAATACTTATGTAAATCAATAGTGGGAATTTCAGATAGGTGTATGGAGATGCTGTGTTCCTCTTGAAACTCTACTTCACTACTCACTCTCCCTTCAATCCTTCTTACTCCTTTCCATGGCAAGCTGTATGTAAGGCATCACCATCATCAATGGCTACTTTTAATCCTCTCGGGAAAATGGTCATATGCGCTGTCACTGCACGGCTAATCGTCTGGAGGCATCACCTTTGTTGATAGTTACATCCCATCCTCTCAGTGAAAATGGTCCAAATGCTCTGTCACAGCACGGCTAATCATCTGTCAGTTCTCAATCAGGTTGGAGTAGAATCCATTGATTCTTTTGCGTTTGTCACTAATGCCCAGCCTTCAGGAGTTTGAAGCTCGTCACAGTCATTCAATACCGGAATCCTACTCGGAATACCACAGACAAGGTTAGACTTTCCGGATCCCCATGAATGCCACCATCTATCTAGCTTATACCACGAAGATTATGTTGGGGAATCTAAGAGATATGCGCCCGGCCTAAGGTAGAACAGAAGTGGTTGTCAATCACGCGCGTTCATAGGTGAGAATGATGATGAGTGTCACGGATCATCACATTCATCAAAGTGTTGTGCAACGTATATCTCGGAATAAGAATAAGAGAGAATTGAATGGAAAGTAATAATAATTGTATTGAAACTTGAGGTACAGCAGAGCTCCACACCCTTAATCTATGGTGTGTAGAAACTCCACCGTTGAAAATACATAAGTGAAAGGTTCAGGCATGGCCGAATGGCCAGCCCCCTGAGTGATCAAGAGACCGAATAATCAAAGGCTAAACAGTCAAGAGATTAAACTGTCAAAAGATGTCTAATACAATAGTTAAATGTCCTATTTATACTAGACTAGCTACTAGGGTTTACATGAGTAAGTAATTGATGTATAAATCCACTTCCAGGGCCCACTTGGTGTATGCTTGGGCTGAGCTTGATCTATCCACGAGCTGAGGCTTTTCTTGGAGTTGAACTTCAAGTTATAACGTGTTTTGGACGTTTAACTCTGGATCATGACGTTTTTCTGGCATTTAACTCCAGACAGCAGCAAGTACTTGGCGTTCAACGCCAAGTTACGTCGTCAATTTCCGAATAAAATATGGACTATTATATATTGCTGGCTCTGGATGTCTACTTTCCAACGCCGTTGAGAGCGCGCCATTTGGAGTTCTGTAGCTCCAGAAAATCCATTTCGAGTGCAAGGAGGTCAGATTCCAACAGCATCAGCAGTCCTTTTGTCAGCTTTTTTCAGAGTTTTGCTCAAGTCCCTCAATTTCAGCCAGAAATTACCTGAAATCACAGAAAAACACACAAACTCATAGTAAAGTCTAGAAATGTGAATTTAACATAAAAATTAATGAAAACATCCCTAAAAGTAGCTGGAACTTACTAAAAACTACCTAAAAACAATGCCAAAAATCGTATAAATTATCCGCTCATCATTGACCCTGAGGTCTACAGACTTATGCTATTCCCTTTTGCTGTAAGAGACAGAGCTAGAATATGGTTGGACTTACAACCTAAAGACAGCCTGAACTCTTGGGAAAAGCTAGTCAATGCCTTCTTGGCAAAGTTCTTTCCACCTCAAAAATTGAGTAAGCTTAGAGTGGAAGTCCAAACCTTCAGACAGAAGGAAGGAGAATCCCTCTATGAAGCTTGGGAAAGATACAAATAATTGATCAGAAAATGTCCTTCTGACATGCTTTCTGAATGGAGCATCATAGGTATTTTCTATGATGGACTCTCTGAACTATCCAAGATGTCTTTGGATAGCTCTGCTGGAGGATCTCTTCATCTGAAGAAGATGCTTACAGAAGCTCAAGAACTAATTGAAATGGTTGCAAATAACCAATTCATGTACACTTCTGAAAGGAATCCTGTGAACAATGGGACAAATCAGAAGAAAGGAGTTCTTGAGATTGATACTCTGAATGCCATATTGGCTCAGAACAAAATATTGACTCAGCAAGTCAATTTGATTTCTCAAAGTCTGTCTGGAATGCAAGCTGCACCAGGCAGTACTAAGGATGCTTCATCTGAAGAAGAAGCTTATGATCCTGAGAACCCTTCAATGGAAGAGGTGAATTACATGGGAGAACCCTATGGAAACACCTATAATTCTTCATGGAGAAATCATCCAAATCTCTCATGGAAGGATCAACAGAGACCTCAACAAGGTTTCAACAATAATAATGGTGGAAGAAACAGGTTTAGCAATAGCAAGCCTTTTCCATCATCTTCTCAGCAATAGACAGAGAATTCTAAGCAGAACCACTCTGACTTAGCAACCATGGTCTCTGATCTAATCAAAACCACTCAAAGTTTCATGACTAAAACAAGGTCCTCCATTAGGAATTTGGAGGCACAAGTGGGACAGCTGAGCAAAAAAATTACCGAACTCCCTCCTAGTACTCTTCCAAGCAATACAGAAGAAAATCCAACAGGAGAGTGCAAGGCCATCAACATGGCCAAATTTGGAGAGGAGGAAGAGGCAGTGAACGCCACAGAGGAAGACCTCAATGGACATCCACTGGCCTCTAATGAGTTCCCCAATGAGGAACCATGGGAATCTGAGGCTCACACTGAGACCATAGAGATTCCAATGGATTTACTTCTGCCATTCATGAGCTCTGATGAGTATTCTTCCTCTGAAGAGGATGAGTATGTCACTGAAGAGCAAGTTGCTAAATACCTTGGAGCAATCATGAAGCTAAATGACAAGTTATTTGGTAATGAGACTTGGGAGAATGAACCTTCTTTGCTCACTAAAGAACTGGATGACTTGTCTAGGCAGAGATTACCTCAAAAGAGACAATATCCTGGGAAGTTTTCAATACCTTATACCATAGGCACCATGACCTTCAAGAAGGCTCTGTGTGACTTAGGGTCAAGTGTAAACCTCATGCCTCTCTCTGTAATGGAGAAGCTAGGGATCTTTGAGGTACAAGCTGCAAAAATCTCACTAGAGATGGCAGACAATTCAAGAAAACAAGCTTATGAACTTGTAGAGGATGTTTTGGTAAAGGTTGAAGACCATTACATCCCTGCTGATTTCATAGTCCTAGAGACTGGGAAGTGCATGGATGAATCCATCATCCTTGGCAGACCCTTCCTAGCCACAGCAAAGGCTGTGATTGATGTTGACAGAGGAGAATTGATCATTCAAGTGAATGAAGAATCCTTTGTGTTTAAGGCTCAAGGATATCCCTCTGTTACCATGGAGAGAAAGCATGAAGACCTTCTCTCAAAACAGAGTCAAACAGAGCCCCCACAGTCAAACTCTAAGTTTGGTGTTGGGAGGCCACAACCAACTTCTAAGTTTGGTGTTGAACCCCCACATTCAAACTCTAAGTTTGGTGTTGGGAGGTTCCAACATTGCTCTGAGTATCTGTGAGGCTCCATGAGAGCTCTCTGTCAAGCTACTGACATTAAAGAAGTGCTTGTTGGGAGGCAACCCAATGTTATATTTTATCTATTTTCCTTTGTTATTTTATGTTTTCTGTAGGTTGATGATCATGAGAAGTCACAAAATCAATTGAAAAAGCAAAAACAGAATGAAAAACAGAAAGAAAAATAGCACACCCTGGAGGAGAACTTGCTGGCGTTTAAACGCCAGTGAAGTTAGCAAATGGGCGTTTAACGCCCAGTCTGGCACCATTCTGGGCGTTTAACGCCAGAAAGGGGCACCAGACTGGCGTTAAACGCCAGGAAAGGGCAAGAAGTTGGCGTTAAACGCCAGAAATGGGCACCAGCCCAGTGTTTAACACTAGAATTGGCACAAAGAGCAATTTTGCTCGCCAATTGGTGCAGGGATGACTTTTCCTTGACACCTCAGGATCTGTGGACCCCACAGGATCCCCACCTACCCCACCACCCTCTCTCTTCTTCACCCATTCACCAATCACCTCAACATCTCTTCCCCAAAAAACCCTTCACCTATCAAATCCCATCTTTCTCTTCATCACTCACATCCATCCTTCATAAAACCCCACCTACCTCACCATTCAAATTCAAACCACTTGCCCTCCCAAACCCACCCATAATGGCCGAACCCTACCCCTCTCTCCACCCCTACATAAACCCATCTTCACTCCTTCATTTTCACACACCCAAAACACTACTTCTCCCTCTTTGGCCGAACCACAAAGCCATCTCCATCTCCTCCATTTCTTCTTCTTCTCTCTCTTCTCTTCTTTGCTCGAGACGAGCAAACCTTTTAAGTTTGGTGTGGTAAAAGCATTGCTTTTTGTTTTTCCATAACCATTTATGGCATCCAAGGCCGGAGAAACCTCTAGAAAGAGGAAAGGGAAGGCAAAAGCTTCCACCTCCGAGTCATGGGAGATGGAGAGATTCATCTCAAGGGTGCATCAAGACCACTTCTATGAAGTTGTGGCCAAGAAAAAGGTGATCCCTGAGGTCCCTTTCAAACTCAAAAAGGGTCAAATTTGATCAAAGGTTGGACCAAGTCCTCACAGACATTTGAGAAGAGGGCGCCCAATGGAAGAGAGACTCAAGAGGGAAGCCAGTTCAATAGAGAAGGCATGACCTCAAGCCCGTGGCTAGGGGATGGTTGGAGTTTATCCAACGCTCAATCATTCCCACTAGCAACCGGTCTGAAGTTACTATAGACCGGACCATCATGATTCATAGCATCATGATTGGAGAAGAAGTAGAAGTTCATGAGGTTATAGCCCAAGAACTTTATAAGGTGGCGGACAAGTCTTCTACCTTGGCAAGGTTAGCCTTTCCTCATCTCATTTGTCACCTCTGTTATTCAGTTGGAGTTGACATAGAGGGAGACATCCCCATTGATGAGGACAAGCCCATCACTAAGAAAAAGATGGAGCAAACAAGAGATCCCACTCATCATGAAATCCCTGAGATGCCTCAAGGGATGCACTTTCCTCCACAAAACTATTGGGCAAATCAACACCTCCCTAGGAGATTGAGTTCCAACATGGGACAACTAAGGGTGGAGCACCAAGAACATTCCATCCTCCTCCATGAAATTAGAGAAGATCAAAGAATCATGAGAGAGGAGCAACAAAGGCAAGGAAGAGACATTGAGGAGCTCAAGCGCTCCATAAGATCTTCAAGAGGAAGAACAAGCCGCCATCACTAAGGTGGACCCATTCTTTAATCTCCTTGTTCTTTATTTTCCTGTTTTTCGAAAATCATGCTTATGTTTATCTATGTTTGTGTCTTGTGATCATTAGTGTCTATGCCTTAAAGTTATGAATGTCCTATGAATCCATCACCTTTCTTAAATGAAAAATGTTCTTAATTAAAAAAGAGAAGAATTGCATGAATTTTAGATTTTATAACAGATTAATTATTTTGATGTGGTGGCAACATTTTTGTTTTCTGAATGTATGCTTAAACAGTGCATATGTCTTTTGAATTTGTTGTTCATGATTGGTTGGCTCTTGAAAGAATGATGAAAAAGGAGACATGTTACTGAGGATCTGAAAAATCATAAAAATGATTCTTGAAGCAAGAAAAAGCATTGAATACAAAAAAAAAAGAGAAAGGAAGCGAAAAAAAAAAGACGAAAAAAGAAAGAGAAAAAGAAAGAAAAAGAAAGAAATAAAGTTGTGATCCAAGGCAAAAAGAGTGTGCTTAAGAACCCTGGACACCTCTAATTGGGGACTCTAGCAAAGCTGAGTCACAATCTGAAAAGGTTCACCAATTATGTGTCTGTGGCATGTATGTATCCGGTGGTAATACTGGAAGACAGAGTGCTTTGGGCCACGGCCAAGACTCATAAAGTAGCTGTGTTCAAGAATCATCATACTTAACTAGGAGAATCAATAACACTATCTGGATTCTGAGTTCCTAAAGAAGCCAATCATTCTGAATTTCAAAGGATAAAGTGAGATGCCAAAATTGTTCAGAGGCAAAAAGCTAAAAGTCCCGCTCATCTAATTAATGCTGATCTTCATAGATGTTTTTGGAATTCATTGCATATTCTCTTCTCTTTATCTTATTTGATTTTCAGTTGCTTGGGGACAAGCAACAATTTAAGTTTGGTGTTGTGATGAGCGGATAATTTATACGCTTTTTGGCATTGTTTTTAGTATGTTTTAGTTAGTTTTTATTATATTTTTATTAGTTTTTAGTTAAAATTCACTTTTCTAGACTTTACTATGAGTTTGTGTGTTTTTCTGTGATTTCAGGTATTTTCTGGCTGAAATTGAGAGACCTGAGCAAAAATCTGATTCAGAGACTGAAAAGGACTGCAGATGTTGTTGGATTCTGACCTCCCTGCACTTGAAGTGGATTTTCTGGAACTACAGAAGCCCAATTGGCACGCTCTCAACGGCGTTGGAAAGTAGACATCCTGGGATTTCCAGCAATGTATAATAGTCCATACTTTACCCAAGATTTGATGGCCCAAACCGGCGTTCCAAATCAGCTCAAAACTGCCCGGCGTTAAACGCCGGAACTGGCACAAGAATGGGAGTTAAACGCCCAAACTGGCACAAAAGCTGGCGTTTAACTCCAAGAGAAGTCTCTACACGAAAATGCTTCAATGCTCAGCCCAAGCACACACCAAGTGGGCCCGGAAGTGGATTTTTATGTCATTTACTCATCTTTGTAAACCCTAGGCTACTAGTTCTCTATATATAGGACCTTTTGCTATTGTATTTTCATCTGGAGATCTTTGAATCTTTGATCACTGGGGGCTGGCCTCACGGCCATGCCTAGACCTTGTTCTTATGTATTTTCAACGGTCGAGTTTCTACACACCATAAATTAAGGTGTGGAGCTCTGCTGTACCTCGAGTATTAATGCAATTACTATTGTTCTTGTATTCAATTCAGCTTGTTCTTATTCCAAGATATTCATTCGCACTCAAGAACTTGATGAATGTGATGATTATGTGACGCTCATCATCATTCTCACTTATGAACACGTGCCTGACAACCACTCCCGTTCTACAAGCAAACAAGGCTTGAATGTTTATCTCTTGGGTTCTTTAACCGGAATCTTTGATGAGCGGATAATTTATACGCTTTTTGGCATTGTTTTTAGTATGTTTTTAGTATCTTTTAGTTAGTTTTTAGTATATTTTTATTAGTTTTTAGTTAAAATTCACTTTTCTGGATTTTACTATGAGTTTGTGTGTTTTTCTGTGATTTCATGTATTTTCTGGCTGAAATTGAAGGTTCTGAGCAAAAATCTGATCCAGAGACTGAAAAGGACTGCAGATGCTATTGGATTCTGACCTCCCTGCACTCGAAGTGGATTTTCTGGAGCTACAGAAGCCCAATTGGCGCGCTCTCAACGGCATTGGGAAAGTAGACATCCTGGGCTTTCCAGAAATATATGATAGTCCATACTTTGCCTAAGATTTGATGGCCCAAACCGGTAGCAAATCAGCATCAAAATTCCAAGCGTTAAACGCTGGAACTAGCATAAAACTGGAGTTAAACGCCCAAACTGGCATGAAAGCTGGCGTTTAACTCCAGAAAAGGTCTCTACACGAAAATTACTTCATTGCTCAGCCCAAGCACACACCAAGTGGGCCCGGAAGTGGATTTTTCTGTCATTTACTCATTTCTGTAAACCTTAGGATACTAGTTTACTATTTATAGGATCTTTTGACATTGTAATCAGTACCTTATGACCTCATGACATTTTTTACACGTTTCTTGTGTACCTTCCACAGCATGAGTCTCTAAACCCAATGGTTGGGGGTGAGGAGCTCTGCTGTGTCTTGATGGATTAATGCAATTACTACTGTTTCTTATTCAATCATGCTTGCTTCCATTCTAAGATATCACTTGCTCTTAACCCGGATGAATGTGATGATCCGTGACACTCATCATCATTCTCAACTATGAACATGTGCCTGACAACCACCTCTGTTCTACCTTAGATTGAGTAGATGTCTCTTGGATTCCTTAACAAGAATCTTCGTGGTATAAGCTAGAACTGATGGCGGCATTCAAGAGAGTCCGGAAGGTTTAAACCTTGTCTGTGGTATTCTGAGTAGGAACTCAATGATTGAATGACTGTGACGTGCTTCAAACTCCTGAAGGCGGGGCGTTATGACAGACGCCAAAAGAATCACTGGATTCTATTTCCGGTCTGATTGAGAACCGACAGATGATTAGCCTATGCTGTGACAGAGCATCAGGGACGTATTTCACTGAGAGGATGGGAGGTAGCCACTGACAACGGTGAAACCCTACATACAGCTTGCCATGGAAGGAGCCTTGCGTGTTTGATGAAGATGACAGTAGGAAAGCAGATTCGGAAGATGGAGCATCTCCAAAGCCTCAGCCTATTCTCCATTACTGCAAAACAGTACCTTTTTCATGTTCTTTGCTTTTTTACAATCAATCCTGATAATTTCTGATATCCTGACTAAGATTTACAAGATAACCATAGCTTGCTTCAAGCCGACAATCTCCGTGGGATCGACCCTTGCTCACGCAAGGTATTACTTGGACGACCCAGGCACTTGCTGGTTAGTTGCGGATTGCAAAAGTGTTATTGCAATTTCGTGCACCAAGTTTTTGGCGCCGTTGCCGGGGATTGTTCGAGTTTGGACAACTGACGGCTTGTCTTGTTGCTTAGATTAGGACTGTTTTATTTTTGTTGGTTTAGAGTCTTTTAGTTGAGTCTAGTTTCATATTTTAAGTTTGGTGTCCATTGCATGTTTTTGTTTTTTTTTTCTAGTTTTCGAAATTGCATGTTCTTAATCCCTTTTTGATTCATAAAAATTCTAAGTTTGGTGTCCTCTTTGTGTTTTTCCTTTAAAATTTTTCGAAAATTAGTGTTTGATTTTCTAAAAATTTTAAGTTTGGTGTCTTTTTGTTGTTTTTCTCTTTCCTCTTTTTAAAATCAAATCTTTTTCATAAAAACTTTTCAATCATATCTTTTTAATTGCTGTTTTCAAAATCTTTTTGAACTAATTGATTCAGTTCAATTTGCCTGATCTTATTTTTCTTTTGATTTTCGAATTTTTTTTGTTTTATTTTCCTTTTGTTTTATTTTATTTTTATTTTTTCGGTTATTTAAAAAAATAACACAAATTATCTCTTGCAATCATTCTCATTTCCCTTTTGTCCATTATGGACTCAAGTGGAATTAATCAGTCCAAGAGGACTCTGGGGTTATGCCAACCCCATACAGCTGCATATGGGAGTAGCATCTGTATACCTCCCATCAAAGCAAGCAGCTTGAGCTAAACCCTCAATCATTATCATAGTGCAGCAAAATTGCCAGTATTCGGTTCTTCCACAGGAAGAACCTACTGAGTTTCTGGCACAGTTCTTACAAATTGCTGACACAGTACATGATAAAGAGGTAGATCAGGATGTCTACAGACTGTTACTGTTTCCATTTGCTGTAAAAGATCAAGCTAAAGGTGGTTGAATAACCAACCTACAGCAAGCATAAAGACATGGAAACAGTTATCAGACAAATTCCTGAATCATTTCTACCCTCCAAAGGATGACACAGCTAAGGCTGGACATCCAAGGCTTTAAACAAGAGGATAATGAATCCCTTTATAATGCCTGGGAGAGGTATAGAGGTATGCTTAGAAAATGCCCCTCTGAAATGTTTTCAGAGTGGGTACAGTTAGACATCTTCTACTATGGGCTCACAGAAAAAGCTCAGATGTCTTTAGACCACTCAGCTGGTGGATCTATACATGAGGAAGACAATTGAAGCTCAGAAGCTTATAGACACTGTTGCTAGAAAACCAATACTTATATTCTAGCAATGAGTTCGTTCCAAAAGAGGAGGTCATGGCCTTAGTCCTGATCCTAATCCTCAAGAACAGATGATGATCTTAATCAACAATTGCTCCTGATGACAGAACAGTTAGCAGAATTTAAAGAAATGCTCCATGATACTAAGTTGCTAACAAGAACATAGAACTGCAGTGAATCAAGCAAAACAGCAAATAACTAACCAGATAACAGAAGGATGTCAAGCAGTTCAACTGAGAAGTGGAAGACACTAAATAACACTGCTCAAAAGAGCAAAAAGCCAAACAAGGAACAATTGACAGAGGATAACCAAACCACTGTTCAAAATCCCTCTGAGGACAGTAAGAGCCCAGAGAGGAATGCTATTGGCGTTCAACGCCAGAAGGGAAGGAAAGCTGGCGTTTAAACGCCCATTCCTTGCCAATTCTGGCGTTCAAACGCCAGAAAAGGGGAAAAGTTGGCGTTAACGCCCATTTTCCTCCCAATCCTGGCGTTCAAACGCCAAAGGAGAATCAGACACCTGAGAGTGCTGATAATAATCCTTTAACAAGGCCTCTTCAACCACTTCTGTAAGGAATAAACCTGCAGCATCTAAGGTTGAAGAATATCAAGCCAAAGATGCCTTATCCTCAGAAACTCCGCAAAGCGGAACAGGATAAGCAATTTGCCCGCTTGCAGACTATCTAAGGACTCTTGAAATAAAGATTCCGTTTGCAGAGGCACTTGAGCAAATACCTTCTTATGCTAAGTTCATGAAAGAGATCTTAAGTCATAGAAGGATTGGAGAGAAACTGAAAAAGTGTTTCACTGAAGAATGCAGTGCAGTCATTCTGAAGAGCTTACCAGAAAAGCTTCAAGATCTTGGAAGCTTTATAATACCTGCACGTTAGAAGGCGCTTGCACTAAGACAGCCCTATGTGATCTTGGAGCAAGCATCAATCTAATACCTGCATCCACCATCAGAAAGCTTGGGTTGGCTTGGAGAAGTCAAAACCAACCAGTATGCCTCCAACTTGCTGATGGCTCCATTAAACACCCTCAGGCATAATAGAGGACAGATTGTCAAGGTTGGGCCCTTTGCCTTTCCCACTGACTTTGTGGTGCTGGAAATGGAGGAGCACAAAAGTGCAAACTCTCATTCTAGGAAGACCATTCCTAGCAACTGGACGAACTCTCATTGATGTACAAAAAGGGGAAGTAACCCAGAGTCAATGAGGATGAGTTCAAGTTGAATGCTGTGAAAGCAATGCAGCATCCAGACACACCAGATGACTGCATGGGCGCTGACATTATTGACTCTCTGGTAGAAGAGATCAATATGACTGAAAGCCTAGAATCAGAGCTTGAGGACATCTTCAAGATGCTCAACCTGATCAAGAAGACCAGAGGA